>NW_027461690.1:300000-487195 GCF_050947455.1 Rhinoderma darwinii
GAATAAAGAGGTCTGCTTTTTTCAAAATTCTGTGTAGGTGTCATAGTATGGCGCCATTTGCTGGTTAGGAAGTCATCTGATTTTATTTTAGTGATGGTGTTCACTGTTTTTTTTTAGTCTTTGAAACCAGTGACTCCACAGGGACTTGGTTTTGGTAAATTTGTCACCAGTCTCTACTTCTGTGTACCAGAGTAGTATGTGATATCTGATAGCCAGGGGTTTGAAACTATTTTTTTAAGAATTCTGTACTGACTGGATTTCCGGATTATGAGGTCCTAGGCTATAGGAACTTTAGTATTTGCTGCTATTTACAATAAGTGACACAAAAGATTGGTAAAGACACAAATTTTGGAGATGGAGAGGCAAGGCTGAAGGGGAGGAGGAGGCCTTTATTTGAAGATAACAATTCTTGTGTTGTTATGTTCAAAAGTCTTATCTAGTAAGTTTCCCATAGGAAGGTATTGGGAATAGAGACATATTTTTTTTTCAAAATTCCATGTAGGTGTCGTGGTATGGCACCATTTGCTTGTTAGGAAGTCATATGAATTTATTTTACATGATGGTGTTCATTATGTTATTTTAGTCTTTGAAGCCAGTGACTCCATAGGGACTTGTTTTTTTATTAAATTTGCCACCAGTCTCTACTTATTTGTCCCAGAGTAGTATGTGATATCTCATAGGCAGGGATTTGAAACAATTTTTTTAAGAATTCTGGACTGACTGGTTTCCTGGATGATGAGGTCTTAGGCTATGGGAACTTTACTGTCTGCTGATTTTTATAATAAGTAACGCAAAGAATTGGTAAAGACACCAATTTTGGAGATGGAGAGGAAAGGCTGAAGGGGAGGAGGAGGCCTTTATTTGAAGATAACAATTCTTGTGCTGTTATTTTCAAAAGTCTTATCTAGTAAGTTTCCCATAGCTCGCTATCTTTTTTTCCAAATTCTTCATGTACCCACTATCTGACAAATATAATTGAAGTAGCATTATTTACTCACCTAATATTCCAAGAGCTGTTTTACAAATGGTTGGAGACTCATATGTATATTGGGCTTAAAGCCAATGCCTGTAGTGGGGCCATAGGTTTAGATAAAGAACCAGGACTGAAGCAGATTTTGAGAGCTTTTGTGTGATGATAAATTGTGTAGACTTAGGATATCCAGACCTTGTACGTTTTCCAATGCATAGCTATCATGTGTTGTACTATAGAATCGATACATTTTGTAAAAAAAAAGTGCTTGTAAAGGGTTATACACTTCTGGGTGAATTAATTCTGTGTTTTCCTGTTTACTGTAAAAAAGTTGGGATTTTTTGGTATAGTTTTAAATTTTGTTTTATACTTACACACATTTCATGTTAATGTTGTACTCTCATTTGATTTTGATTGGCTGTGTATAATCATGGAGATTTTATCTAGATTCTTTTACTATATTTTATATGTTATTCTGTTACATTGAAGTTAGATGTGCCTCAAATCATTATAGTTACATTGCTAATATGGTGAGATTGCTATCATATCACTGTGTCATTTCCATTATGTTTATCTAATTTCCAATGGAGATGTCTGGTCAGAAGTGGTTTGTTTGGTTCAGTTGCTGGGCCCTCCTTGGATATTGGTGCTTCATGTGAAGTGGAATAACTTAGGGTAGGTCCCTTTAGCTGGATTTGGTCAGTGCAATAAAGAGAGATGTAATGCTTATGTTATTGCTCCTCTCTCTCAAGGTAAAATTGTGTGGTCTGAGATGGTATCATGTTTGTTTTGGAGAAATACCACAGACCAATAACCTTGAAAGGTATTGGAAATAAAGAGGTCTGCTTTTTTCAAAATTCTGTGTAGGTGTCATAGTATGGCGCCATTTGCTGGTTAGGAAGTCATCTGATTTGATTTTAGTGATGGTGTTCACTGTGTTTTTTTAGTCTTTGAAACCAGTGACTCCACAGGGACTTGATTTTGGTAAATTTGTCACCAGTCTCTACTTCTATGTACCAGAGTAGTATGTGATATCTGATAGCCAGGGGTTTGAAACTATTTTTTTATGAATTCTGTACTGACTGGATTTCCGGATTATGAGGTCCTAGGCTATAGGAACTTTAGTATTTGCTGCTATTTACAATAAGTGACACATAAGATTGGTAAAGACACCAATTTTGGAGATGGAGAGGCAAGGCTGAAGGGGAAGAGGAGGCCTTTATTTGAAGATAACAATTCTTGTGTTGTTATGTTCAAAAGTCTTATCTAGTAAGTTTCCCATAGGAAGGTATTGGAAATAGAGACATAATTTTTTTTTCAAAATTCCATGTAGGTGTCGTGGTATGGCACCATTTGCTTGTTAGGAAGTCATATGACTTTATTTTACATGATGGTGTTCAGTATGTTATTTTAGTCTTTGAAGCCAGTGACTCCATAGGGACTTGTTTTTTGATTAAATTTGCCACCAGTCTCTACTTATTTGTCCCAGAGTAGTATGTGATATCTCATAGGCAGGGATTTGAAACTATTTTTTTAAGAATTCTGGACTGACTGGTTTCCTGGATGATGAGGTCTTAGGCTATGGGAACTTTACTGTCTGCTGATTTTTATAATAAGTAACGCAAAGAATTGGTAAAGACACCAATTTTGGAGATGGAGAGGAAAGGCTGAAGGGGAGGAGGAGGCCTTTATTTGAAGATAACAATTCTGGTGTTGTTATGTTCAAAAGTCTTATCTAGTAAGTTTCCCATAGCTCGCTATCTTTTTTTCCAAATTCTTCATGTACCCACTATCTGACAAATATAATAGAAGTAGCATTATTTACTCACCTAATATTCCAAGAGCTGTTTTACAATTGTTTGGAGACTCATATGTATATTGGGCTTAAAGCCAATGCCTGTAGTGGTGTCATAGGTTTAGATAAAGAACCAGGACTGAAGCAGATTTTGAGAGCTTTTGTGTGATGATAAATTGTGTAGACTTAGGATATCCAGACCATGTACGTTTTCCAATGCATAGCTATCATGTGTTGTACTATAGAATCAATACATTTTGTAAAAAAAGTGCTTGTAAAGGGCTATATACTTCTGGGTGAATTAATTCTGTGTTTTCCTGTTTACTGTAAAAAAGTTGGGATTTTTTGGTATAGTTTTCAATTTTGTTTTATACTTGCACACATTTCATGTTAATGTTGTACTCTCATTTGATTTTGATCGGCTGTGTATAATCATGGAGATTTTATCTAGATTATTTTACTATATTTTATATGTTATTCTGTTACATTGAAGTTAGATGTACCTCAAATCATTATAGTTACATTGGTAATATGGTGAGATTGCTATCATATCACTGTGTCATTTCCATTATGTTCATCTAATTTCCAATGGAGATGTCTGGTCAGAAGTGGTTTGTTTGGTTCAGTTGCTGGGCCCTCCTTGGATATTGGTGCTTCATGTGAAGTGGAATAACTTAGGGTAGGTCCCTTTAGATGGATTTGGTCAGGGCAGTAAAGAGGAGATGTAATGCTTATGTTATTGCTCCTCTCTCTCAAGGTAAAATTGTGTGGTCTGAGATGGTATCATGTTTGTTTTGGAGAAATACCACAGACCAATAACCTTGAAAGGTATTGGGAATAAAGAGGTCTGCTTTTTTCAAAATTCTGTGTAGGTGTCATAGTATGGCGCCATTTGCTGGTTAGGAAGTCATCTGATTTGATTTTAGTGATGGTGTTCACTGTGTTTTTTTAGTCTTTGAAACCAGTGACTCCACAGGGACTTGGTTTTGGTAAATTTGTCACCAGTCTCTACTTCTGTGTACCAGAGTAGTATGTGATATCTGATAGCCAGGGGTTTGAAACTATTTTTTTAAGAATTCTGTACTGACTGGATTTCCGCATTATGAGGTCCTAGGCTATAGGAACTTTAGTATTTGCTGCTATTTACAATAAGTGACACAAAAGATTGGTAAAGACACCAATTTTGGAGATGGAGAGGAAAGGCTGAAGGGGAGGAGGAGGCCTTTATTTGAACATAACAATTCTTGTGTTGTTATGTTCAAAAGTCTTATCTAGTAAGTTTCCCATAGGAAGGTATTGGGAATGGAGACATACTTTTTTTTCAAAATTCCATGTAGGTGTCGTGGTATGGCACCATTTGCTTGTTAGGAAGTCATATGAGTTTATTTTACATGATTGTGTTCATTATGTTATTTTAGTCTTTGAAGCCAGTGACTCCATAGGGACTTGTTTTTTGATTAAATTTGCCACCAGTCTCTACTTATTTGTCCCAGAGTAGTATGTGATATCTCATAGGCAGGGATTTGAAACTATTTTTTTAAGAATTCTGGACTGACTGGTTTCCTGGATGATGAGGTCTTAGGCTATGGGAACTTTACTGTCTGCTGATTTTTATAATAAGTAACGCAAAGAATTGGTAAAGACACCAATTTTGGAGATGGAGAGGAAAGGCTGAAGGGGAGGAGGTGGCCTTTATTTGAAGATAACAATTCTTGTGTTGTTATGTTCAAAAGTCTTATCTAGTAAGTTTCCCATAGTTCGCTATCTTTTTTTCCAAATTCTTCATGTACCCACTATCTGACAAATATAATAGAAGTAGCATTATTTACTCACCTAATATACCAAGAGCTGTTTTACAAATGGTTGGAGACTCATATGTATATTGGGCTTAAAGCCAATGCCTGTAGTGGTGCCATAGGTTTAGATAAAGAACCAGGACTGAAGCAGATTTTGAGAGCTTTTATGTGATGATAAATTGTGTAGACTTAGGATATCCAGACCTTGTACGTTTTCCAATGCGTAGCTATCATGTGTTGTACTATAGAATCAATACATTTTGTAAAAAAAAAAGTGCTTGTAAAGGGGTATACACTTCTGGGTGAATTAATTCTGTGTTTTCCTGTTTACTGTAAAAAAGTTGGGATTTTTTGGTATCGTTTTCAATTTTGTTTTATACTTGCACACATTTCATGATAATGTTGTACTCTCATTTGATTTTGATTGGCTGTGTATAATCATGGAGATTTTATCTAGATTCTTTTACTATATTTTATATGTTATTCTGTTACATTGAAGTTAGATGTACCTCAAATCATTATAGTTACATTGGTAATATGGTGAGATTGCTATCATATCACTGTGTCATTTCCATTATGTTCATCTAATTTCCATTGCAGATGTCTGGTCAGAAGTGGTTTGTTTGGTTCAGTTGCTGGGCCCTCCTTGGATATTGGTGCTTCATGTGAAGTGGAATAACTTAGGGTAGGTCCCTTTAGCTGGATTTGATCAGGGCAATAAAGAGAGATGTAATGCTTATGTTATTGCTCCTCTCTCTCAAGGTAAAATTGTGTGGTCTGAGATGGTATCAGGTTTGTTTTGTAGAAATACCACAGACCAATAACCTTAAAGGTATTGGGAATAAAGAGGTCTGATTTTTTCAAAATTCTGTGTAGGTGTCATAGTATGGCGCCATTTGCTGGTTAGGAAGTCACCTGATTTGATTTTAGTGATGGTGTTCACTGTGTTTTTTTAGTCTTTGAAACCAGTGACTCCACAGGGACTTGGTTTTGGTAAATTTGTCACCAGTCTCTACTTCTGTGTACCAGAGTAGTATGTGATATCTGATAGCCAGGGGTTTGAAACTATTTTTTTAAGAATTCTGTACTGACTGGATTTCCGCATTATGAGGTCCTAGGCTATAGGAACTTTAGTATTTGCTGCTATTTACAATAAGTGACACAAAAGATTGGTAAAGACACCAATTTTGGAGATGGAGAGGAAAGGCTGAAGGGGAGGAGGAGGCCTTTATTTGAACATAACAATTCTTGTGTTGTTATGTTCAAAAGTCTTATCTAGTAAGTTTCCCATAGGAAGGTATTGGGAATGGAGACATATTTTTTTTTTAAAAATTCCATGTAGGTGTCATGGTATGGCACCATTTGCTTGTTAGGAAGTCATATGAGTTTATTTTACATGATTGTGTTCATTATGTTATTTTAGTCTTTGAAGCCAGTGACTCCATAGGGACTTGTGTTTTGATTAAATTTGCCACCAGTCTCTACTTATTTGTCCCAGAGTAGTATGTGATATCTCATAGGCAGGGATTTGAAACTATTTTTTTAAGAATTCTGGACTGACTGGTTTCCTGGATGATGAGGTCTTAGGCTATGGGAACTTTACTGTCTGCTGATTTTTATAATAAGTAACGCAAAGAATTGGTAAAGACACCAATTTTGGAGATGGAGAGGAAAGGCTGATGGGGAGGAGGAGGCCTTTATTTGAAGATAACAATTCTTGTGTTGTTATGTTCAAAAGTCTTATCTAGTAAGTTTCCCATAGCTCGCTATCTTTTTTTCCAAATTCTTCATGTACCCACTATCTGACAAATATAATAGAAGTAGCATTATTTACTCACCTAATATACCAAAAGCTGTTTTACAAATGGTTGGAGACTCATATGTATATTGGGCTTAAGCCAATGCCTGTAGTGGTGCCATAGGTTTAGATAAAGAACCAGGACTGAAGCAGATTTTGAGAGCTTTTGTGTGATGATAAATTGTGTAGACTTAGGATATCCAGACCTTGTACGTTTTCCAATGCGTAGCTATCATGTGTTGTACTATAGAATCAATACATTTTGTAAAAAAAAGTGCTTGTAAAGGGGTATACACTTCTGGGTGAATTAATTCTGTGTTTTCCTGTTTACTGTAAAAAAGTTGGGATTTTTTGGTAAAGTTTTCAATTTTGTTTTATACTTACACACATTTCATGTAAATGTTGTACTCTCATTTTATTTTGATTGGCTGTGTATAATCATGAAGATTTTATCTAGATTCTTTTACTATATTTTATATGTTATTCTGTTACATTGAAGTTAGATGTACCTCAAATCATTATAGTTACATTGGTAATATGGTGAGATTGCTATCATATCACTGTGTCATTTCCATTATGTTCATCTAATTTCCAATGGAGATGTCTGGTCAGAAGTGGTTTGTTTGGTTCAGTTGCTGGGCCCTCCTTGGATATTGGTGCTTCATGTGAAGTGGAATAACTTAGGGTAGGTCCCTTTAGCTGGATTTGGTCAGGGCAATAAAGAGAGATGTAATGCTTATGTTATTGCTCCTCTCTCTCAAGGTAAAATTGTGTGGTCTGAGATGGTATCATGTTTGTTTTGGAGAAATACTACAGACCAATAACCTTGAAAGGTATTGCGAATAAAGAGGTGTGCTTTTTTCAAAATTCTGTGCAGGTGTCATAGTATGGCACCATTTGCTGGTTAGGAAGTCATCTGATTTGATTTTAGTGATGGTGTTCACTGTATTTTTTTAGTCTTTGAAACCAGTGACTCCACAGGGACTTGGTTTTGGTAAATTTGTCACCAGTCTCTACTTCTGTGTACCAGAGTAGTATTGTGATATCTGATAGCCAGGGGTTTGAAACTATTTTTTTAAGAATTCTGTACTGACTGGATTTCCGGATTAT
Source organism: Rhinoderma darwinii (assembly GCF_050947455.1). Classification (NCBI taxonomy): domain Eukaryota; kingdom Metazoa; phylum Chordata; class Amphibia; order Anura; family Rhinodermatidae; genus Rhinoderma; species Rhinoderma darwinii. The sequence goes on from NW_027461690.1 coordinate 307,470, forward strand.
GAGGTCCTAGGCTATAGGAACTTTAGTATTTGCTGCTATTTACAATAAGTGACACAAAAGATTGGTAAAGACACCAATTTTGGAGATGGAGAGGAAAGGCTGAAGGGGAGGAGGAGGCCTTTATTTGAACATAACAATTCTTGTGTTGTTATGTTCAAAAGTCTTATCTAGTAAGTTTCCCATAGGAAGGTATTGGGAATGGAGACATATTTTTTTTTCAAAATTCCATGTAGGTGTCATGGTATGGCACCATTTGCTTGTTAGGAAGTCATATGAGTTTATTTTACATGATTGTGTTCATTATGTTATTTTAGTCTTTGAAGCCAGTGACTCCATAGGGACTTGTTTTTTGATTAAATTTGCCACCAGTCTCTACTTATTTGTCCCAGAGTAGTATGTGATATCTCATAGGCAGGGATTTGAAACTATTTTTTTAAGAATTCTGGACTGACTGGTTTCCTGGATGATGAGGTCTTAGGCTATGGGAACTTTACTGTCTGCTGATTTTTATAATAAGTAACGCAAAGAATTGGTAAAGACACCAATTTTGGAGATGGAGAGGAAAGGCTGAAGGGGAGGAGGAGGCCTTTATTTGAAGATAACAATTCTTGTGTTGTTATGTTCAAAAGTCTTATCTAGTAAGTTTCCCATAGCTCGCTATCTTTTTTTCCAAATTCTTCATGTACCCACTATCTGACAAATATAATAGAAGTAGCATTATTTACTCACCTAATATTCCAAGAGCTGTTTTACAAATGGTTGGAGACTCATATGTATATTGGGCTTAAAGCCAATGCCTGTAGTGGTGCCATAGGTTTAGATAAAGAACCAGGACTGAAGCACATTTTGAGAGCTTTTGTGTGATGATAAATTGTGTAGACTTAGGATATCCAGACCTTGTACGTTTTCCAATGCGTAGCTATCATGTGTTGTACTATAGAATCAATACATTTTGTAAAAAAAAAGTGCTTGTAAAGGGGTATACACTTCTGGGTGAATTAATTCTGTGTTTTCCTGTTTACTGTAAAAAAGTTGGGATTTTTTGGTATAGTTTTCAATTTTGTTTTATACTTACACACATTTCATGTAAATGTTGTACTCTCATTTGATTTTGATTGGCTGTGTATAATCATGAAGATTTTATCTAGATTCTTTTACTATATTTTATATGTTATTCTGTTACATTGAAGTTAGATGTACCTCAAATCATTATAGTTACATTGGTAATATGGTGAGATTGCTATCATATCACTGTGTCATTTCCATTATGTTCATCTAATTTCCAATGGAGATGTCTGGTCAGAAGTGGTTTGTTTGGTTCAGTTGCTGGGCCCTCCTTGGATATTGGTGCTTCATGTGAAGTGGAATAACTTAGGGTAGGTCCCTTTAGCTGGATTTGGTCAGGGCAATAAAGAGAGATGTAATGCTTATGTTATTGCTCCTCTCTCTCAAGGTAAAATTGTGTGGTCTGAGATGGTATCATGTTTGTTTTGGAGAAATACCACAGACCAATAACCTTGAAAGGTATTGGGCATAAAGAGGTCTGCTTTTTTCAAAATTCTGTGTTGGTGTCATAGTATGGCGCCATTTGCTGGTTAGGAAGTCATCTGATTTGATTTTAGCGATGGTGTTCACTGTGTTTTTTTAGTCTTTGAAACCAGTGACTCCACAGGGACTTGGTTTTGGTAAATTTGTCACCAGTCTCTACTTCTGTGTACCAGAGTAGTATGTGATATCTGATAGCCAGGGGTTTGAAACTATTCTTTTAAGAATTCTGTACTGACTGGATTTCCGGATTATGAGGTCCTAGGCTATAGGAACTTTAGTATTTGCTGCTATTTACAATAAGTGACACATAAGATTGGTAAAGACACCAATTTTGGAGATGGAGAGGCAAGGCTGAAGGGGAGGAGGAGGCCTTTATTTGAAGATAACAATTCTTGTGTTGTTATGTTCAAAAGTCTTATCTAGTAAGTTTCCCATAGGAAGGTATTGGGAATAGAGACATATTTGTTTTTCAAAATTCCATGTAGGTGTCTTGGTATGGCACCATTTGCTTGTTAGGAAGTCATATGAGTTTATTTTACATGATGGTGTTCATTATGTTATTTTAGTCTTTGAAGCCAGTGACTCCATAGGGACTTGTTTTTTGATTAAATTTGCCACCAGTCTCTACTTATTTGTCCCAGAGTAGTATGTGATATCTCATAGGCAGGGATTTGAAACTATTTTATTTATGAATTCTGGACTGACTGGTTTCCTGGATGATGAGGTCTTAGGCTATGGGAACTTTACTGTCTGCTGATTTTTATAATAAGTAACGCAAAGAATTGGTAAAGACACCAATTTTGGAGATGGAGAGGAAAGGCTGAAGGGGAGGAGGAGGCCTTTATTTGAAGATAACAATTCTTGTGTTGTTATGTTCAAAAGTCTTATCTAGTAAGTTTCCCATAGCTCGCTATCTTTTTTTCCAAATTCTTCATGTACCCACTATCTGACAAATATAATAGAAGTAGCATTATTTACTCACCTAATATACCAAGAGCTGTTTTACAAATGGTTGGAGACTCATATGTATATTGGGCTTAAAGCCAATGCCTGTAGTGGTGCCATAGGTTTAGATAAAGAACCAGGACTGAAGCAGATTTTGAGAGCTTTTGTGTGATGATAAATTGTGTAGACTTAGGATATCCAGACCTTGTACGTTTTCCAATGCATAGCTATCATGTGTTGTACTATAGAATCAATACAGTTTGTAAAAAAAAAGTGCTTGTAAAGGGGTATACACTTCTGGGTGAATTAATTCTGTGTTTTCCTGTTTACTGTAAAAAAGTTGGGATTTTTTGGTATAGTTTTCAATTTTGTTTTATACTTACACACATTTCATGTTAATGTTGTACTCTCATTTGATTTTGATTGGCTGTGTATAATCATGGAGATTTTATCTAGATTCTTTTACTATATTTTATATGTTATTCTGTTACATTGAAGTTAGATGTACCTCAAATCATTATAGTTACATTGGTAATATGGTGAGATTGCTATCATATCACTGTGTCATTTCCATTATGTTCATCTAATTTCCAATGGAGATGTCTGGTCAGAAGTGGTTTGTTTGGTTCAGTTGCTGGGCCCTCCTTGGATATTGGTGCTTCATGTGAAGTGGAATAACTTAGGGTAGGTCCCTTTAGCTGGATTTGGTCAGGGCAATAAAGAGAGATGTAATGCTTATGTTATTGCTCCTCTCTCTCAAGGTAAAATTGTGTGGTCTGAGATGGTATCATGTTTGTTTTGGAGAAATACCACAGACCAATAACCTTGAAAGGTATTGGGAATAAAGAGGTCTGCTTTTTTCAAAATTCTGTGTAGGTGTCATAGTATGGCGCCACTTGCTGGTTAGGAAGTCATCTGATTTGATTTTAGTGATGGTGTTCACTGTGTTTTTTTAGTCTTTGAAACCAGTGACTCCACAGGGACTTGGTTTTGGTAAATTTGTCACCAGTCTCTACTTCTGTGTACCAGAGTAGTATGTGATATCTGATAGCCAGGGGTTTGAAACTATTTTTTTAAGAATTCTGTACTGACTGGATTTCCGGATTATGAGGTCCTAGGCTATAGGAACTTTAGTATTTGCTGCTATTTACAATAAGTGACACATAAGATTGGTAAAGACACCAATTTTGGAGATGGAGAGGCAAGGCTGAAGGGGAGGAGGAGGCCTTTATTTGAAGATAACAATTCTTGTGTTGTTATGTTCAAAAGTCTTATCTAGTAAGTTTCCCATAGGAAGGTATTTGGAATAGAGACACTTTTTTTATTTTCAAAATTCCATGTAGGTGTCGTGGTATGGCACCATTTGCTTGTTAGGAAGTCATATGAGTTTATTTTACATGATGGTGTTCATTATGTTATTTTAGTCTTTGAAGCCAGTGACTCCATAGGGACTTGTTTTTTGATTAAATTTGCCACCAGTCTCTACTTATTTGTTCCAGAGTAGTATGTGATATCTCATAGGCAGGGATTTGAAACAATTTTTTTAAGAATTCTGGACTGACTGGTTTCCTTGATGATGAGGTCTTAGGCTATGGGAACTTTACTGTCTGCTGATTTTTATAATAAGTAACGCAAATAATTGGTAAAGACACCAATTTTGGAGATGGAGAGGAAAGGCTGAAGGGGAGGAGGAGGCCTTTATTTGAAGATAACAATTCTTGTGTTGTTATGTTCAAAAGTCTTATCTAGTAAGTTTCCCATAGCTCGCTATCTTTTTTTCCAAATTCTTCTTGTACCCACTATCTGACAAATATAATAGAAGTAGCATTATTTACTCACCTAATATTCAAAGAGCTGTTTTACAAATGGTTGGAGACTCATATGTATATTGGGCTTAAAGCCAATGCCTGTAGTGGTGCCATAGGTTAAGATAAAGAACCAGGACTGAAGCAGATTTTGAGAGCTTTTGTGTGATGATAAATTGTGTAGACTTAGGATATCCAGACCTTGTACGTTTTCCAATGCGTAGCTATCATGTGTTGTACTATAGAATTAATACATTTTGTAAAAAAAAAGTACTAGTAAAGGGGTATACACTTCTGGGTGAATTAATTCTGTGTTTTCCTGTTTATTGTAAAAAAGTTGGGATTTTTTGGTATAGTTTTCAATTTTGTTTTATACTTACACACATTTCATGTTAATGTTGTACTCTCATTTGATTTTGATTGGCTGTGTATAATCATGGAGATTTTATCTAGATTCTTTTACTATATTTTATATGTTATTCTGTTACATTGAAGTTAGATGTACCTCAAATCATTATAGTTACATTGGTAATATGGTGAGATTGCTATCATATCACTGTGTCATTTCCATTATGTTCATCTAATTTCCAATGGAGATGTCTGGTCAGAAGTGGTTTGTTTGGTTCAGTTGCTGGGCCCTCCTTGGATATTGGTGCTTCATGTGAAGTGGAATAACTTAGGGTAGGTCCCTTTAGCTGGATTTGGTCAGGGCAATAAAGAGAGATGTAATGCTTATGTTATTGCTCCTCTCTCTCTCTCAAGGTAAAATTGTGTGGTCTCAGATGGTATCATGTTTGTTTTGGAGAAATACCACAGACCAATAACCTTGAAAAGTATTGGGAATAAAGAGGCCTGCTTTTTTCAAAATTCTGTGTAGGTGTCATAGTATGGCGCCATTTGCTGGTTAGGAAGTCATCTGATTTGATTTTAGTGATGGTGTTCACTATGTTTTTTTAGTCTTTGAAACCAGTGACTCCACAGGGACTTGGTTTTGGTAAATTTGTCACCAGTCTCTACTTCTGTGTACCAGAGTAGTATGTGATATCTGATAGCCAGGGGTTTGAAACTATTTTTTTAAGAATTCTGTACTGACTGGATTTCCGGATTATGAGGTCCTAGGCTATAGGAACTTTAGTATTTGCTGCTATTTACAATAAGTGACACGTAAGATTGGTAAAGACACCAATTTTGGAGATGGAGAGGCAAGGCTGAAGGGGAGGAGGAGGCCTTTATTTGAAGATAACAATTCTTGTTTTGTTATGTTCAAAAGTCTTATCTAGTAAGTTTCCCATAGGAAGGTATTGGGAATAGAGACACTTTTTTTTATTTTCAAAATTCCATGTAGGTGTCGTGGTATGGCACCATTTGCTTGTTAGGAAGTCATATGAGTTTATTTTACATGATGGTGTTCATTATGTTATTTTAGTCTTTGAAGCCAGTGACTCCATAGGGACTTGTTTTTTGATTAAATTTGCCACCAGTCTCTACTTATTTGTTCCAGAGTAGTATGTGATATCTCATAGGCAGGGATTTGAAACTATTTTTTTAAGAATTCTGGACTGACTGGTTTTCTTGATGATGAGGTCTTAGGCTATGGGAACTTTACTGTCTGCTGATTTTTCTAATAAGTAACGCAAAGAATTGGTAAAGACCCCAATTTTGGAGATGGAGAGGAAAGGCTGAAGGGGAGGAGGAGGCCTTTATTTGAAGATAACAATTCTTGTGTTGTTATGTTCAAAAGTCTTATCTAGTAAGTTTCCCATAGCTCGCTATCTTTTTTTCCAAATTCTTCATGTACCCACTATCTGACAAATATAATAGAAGTAGCATTATTTACTCACCTAATATTTCAAGAGCTGTTTTACAAATGGTTGGAGACTCATATGTATATTGGGCTTAAAGCCAATGCCTGTAGTGGTGCCATAGGTTTAGATAAAGAACCAGGACTGAAGCAGATTTTGAGATCTTTTGTGTGATGATAAATTGTGTATTCTTTGGATATCCAGACCTTGTACGTTTTCCAATGCATAGCTATCATGTGTTGTACTATAGAATCAATACATTTTGTAAAAAAAAAGTGCTTGTAAAGGGGTATACACTTCTGGGTGAATTAATTCTGTGTTTTCCTGTTTACTGTAAAAAAGTTGGGATTTTATGGTATAGTTTTCAATTTTGTTTTATACTTACACACATTTCATGTTAATGTTGTACTCTCATTTGATTTTGATTGGCTGTGTATAATCATGGAGATTTTATCTAGATTCTTTTACTATATTTTATATGTTATTTTGTTACATTGAAGTTAGATGTACCTCAAATCATTATAGTTACATTGGTAATATGGTGAGATTGCTATCATATCACTGTGTCATTTCCATTATGTTCATCTAATTTCCAATGGAGATGTCTGGTCAGAAGTGGTTTGTTTGGTTCAGTTGCTGGGCCCTCCTTGGACATTGGTGCTTCATGTGAAGTGGAATAACTTAGGGTAGGTCCCTTTAGCTGGATTTGGTCAGGGCAATAAAGAGAGATGTAATGCTTATGTTATTGCTCCTCTCTCTCAAGGTAAAATTGTGTGGTCTGAGATGGTATCATGTTTGTTTTGGAGAAAAACCACAGACCAATAACCTTGAAAGATATTGGGAATAAAGAGGTCTGCTTTTTTCAAAATTCTGTGTAGGTGTCATAGTATGGCGCCACTTGCTGGTTAGGAAGTCATCTGATTTGATTTTAGTGATGGTGTTCACTGTGTTTTTTTAGTCTTTGAAACCAGTGACTCCACAGGGACTTGGTTTTGGTAAATTTGTCACCAGTCTCTACTTCTGTGTACCAGAGTAGTATGTGATATCTGATAGCCAGGGGTTTGAAACTATTTTTTTAAGAATTCTGTACTGACTGGATTTCCGGATTATGAGGTCCTAGGCTATAGGAACTTTAGATTTTCCTGCTATTTACAATAAGTGACACATAAGATTGGTAAAGACACCAATTTTGGAGATGGAGAGGCAAGGCTGAAGGGGAGGAGGAGGCCTTTATTTGAAGATAACAATTCTTGTGTTGTTATGTTCAAAAGTCTTATCTAGTAAGTTTCCCATAGCTCGCTATCTTTTTTTCCAAATTCTTCATGTACCCACTATCTGACAAATATAATAGAAGTAGCATTATTTACTCACCTAATATTCCAAGAGCTGTTTTACAAATGGTTGGAGACTCATATGTATATTGGGCTTAAAGCCAATGCCTGTAGTGGTGCCATAGGTTTAGATAAAGAACCAGGACTGAAGCAGAGTTTGAGAGCTTTTGTGTGATGATAAATTGTGTAGACTTAGGATATGCAGACCTTGTACGTTTTCCAATGCGTAGCTATCATGTGTTGTACTATAGAATCAATACATTTTGGGAAAAAAAAGTGCTTGTAAAGGGGTATACACTTCTGGGTGAATTAATTCAGTGTTTTCCTGTTTATTGTAAAAAAGTTGGGATTTTTTGGTATAGTTTTCAATTTTGTTTTATACTTGCACACATTTCATGTTAATGTTGTACTCTCATTTGATTTTGATTGGCTGTGTATAATCATGGAGATTTTATCTAGATTCTTTTACTATATTTTATATGTTATTCTGTTACATTGAATATAGATGTACCTCAAATCATTATAGTTACATTGGTAATATGGTGAGATTGCTATCATATCACTGTGTCATTTCCATTATGCTCATCTAATTTCCAATGGAGATGTCTGGTCAGAAGTGGTTTGTTTGGTTCAGTTGCTGGGCCCTCCTTGGATATTGGTGCTTCATGTGAAGTGGAATAACTTAGGTTAGGTCCCTTTAGCTGGATTTGATCAGGGCAATAAAGAGAGATGTAATGCTTATGTTATTGCTCCTCTCTCTCAAGGTAAAATTGTGTGGTCTGAGATGGTATCAGGTTTGTTTTGTAGAAATACCACAGACCAATAACCTTGAAAGGTATTGGGAATAAAGAGGTCTGCTTTTTTCAAAATTCTGTGTAGGTGTCATAGTATGGCGCCATTTGCTGGTTAGGAAGTCATCTGATTTGATTTTAGTGATGGTGTTCACTGTGTTTTTTTAGTCTTTGAAACCAGTGACTCCACAGGGACTTGGTTTTGGTAAATTTGTCACCAGTCTCTACTTCTGTATACCAGAGTAGTATGTGATATCTGATAGCCAGGGGTTTGAAACTATTTTTTTAAGAATTCTGTACTGACTGGATTTCCGGATTATGAGGTCCTAGGCTATAGGAACTTTAGTATTTGCTGCTATTTACAATAAGTGACACAAAAGATTGGTAAAGACACCAATTTTGGAGATGGAGAGGCAAGGCTGAGGGGAGGAGGAGGCCTTTATTGGAAGATAACAATTCTTGTGTTGTTATGTTCAAACGTCTTATCTAGTAAGTTTCCCATAGGAAGGTATTGGGAATAGAGACATATTTTTTTTTTAAATTCCATGTAGGTGTCGTGGCATGGCACCATTTGCTTGTTAGGAAGTCATATGAGTTTATTTTACATGATGGTGTTCATTATGTTATTTTAGTCTTTGAAGCCAGTGACTCCATAGGGACTTGTTTTTTAATTAAATTTGGCACCAGTCTCTACTTATTTGTCCCAGAGTAGTATGTGATATCTCATAGGCAGGGATTTGAAACTATTTTTTTAAGAATTCTGGACTGACTGGTTTCCTGGATGATGAGGTCTTAGGCTATTGGAACTTTACTGTCTGCTGATTTTTATAATAAGTAATGCAAAGAATTGTTAAAGACACCAATTTTGGAGATGGAGAGGAAAGGCTGAAGGGGAGGAGGAGGCCTTTATTTGAAGATAACAATTCTTGTGTTGTTATGTTCAAAAGTCTTATCTAGTAAGTTTCCCATAGCTCGCTATCTTTTTTTCCAAATTCTTCATGTACCCACTATCTGACAAATATAATAGAAGTAGCATTATTTACTCACCTAATATTCCAAGAGCTGTTTTACAAATGGTTGGAGACTCATATGTATATTGGGCTTAAAGCTAATGCCTGTAGTGGTGCCATAGGTTTAGATAAAGAACCAGGACTGAAGCAGATTTTGAGAGCTGTTTTGTGATGATAAATTGTGTAGACTTAGGATATCCAGACCTTGTACGTTTTCCAATGCGTAGCTATCATGTGTTGTACTATAGAATCAATACATTTTGTAAAAAAAAGGGCTTGTAAAGGGGTCTACACTTCTGGGTGAATTAATTCTGTGTTTTCCTGTTTACTGTAAAAAAGTTGGGATTTTTTGGTATAGTTTTCAATTTTGTTTTATACTTGCACACATTTCATGTTAATGTTGTACTCTCATTTGATTTTGATTGGCTGTGTATAATCATGGAGATTTTATCTAGATTCTTTTACTATATTTTATATGTTATTCTGTTACATTGAAGTTAGATATACCTCAAATCATTATAGTTACATTGGTAATATGGTGACATTGCTATCATATCACTGTGTCATTTCCATTATGTTCATCTAATTTCCAATGGAGATGTCTGGTCAGAAGTGGTTTGTTTGGTTCAGTTGCGGGGCCCTCCTTGGATATTGGTGCTTCATGTGAAGTGGAATAACTTAGGGTAGGTCCCTTTAGCTGGATTTGGTCAGGGCAATAAAGAGAGATGTAATGCTTATGTTATTGCTCCTCTCTCTCAAGGTAAAATTGTGTGGTCTGAGATGATATCATGTTTGTTTTGGAGAAATACCACAGACCATAAACCTTGAAAGGCATTGGGAATAAAGAGGTCTGCTTTTTTCAAAATTCTGTGTAGGTGTCATAGTATGGCGCCATTTGCTGGTTAGGAAGTCATCTGATTTGATTTTAGTGATGGTGTTCACTGTGTTTCTTTAGTCTTTGAAACCAGTGACTCCACAGGGACTTGGTTTTGGTAAATTTGTCACCAGTCTCTACTTCTGTGTACCAGAGTAGTATGTGATATCTGATAGCCAGGGGTGTGAAACTATTTTTTTAAGAATTCTGTACTGACTGGATTTCCGGATTATGAGGTCCTAGGCTATAGGAACTTTAGTATTTGCTGCTATTTACAATAAGTGACACAAAAGATTGGTAAAGACACCAATTTTTGAGATGGAGAGGCAAGGCTGAAGGGGAGGAGGAGGCCTTTATTTGAAGATAACAATTCTTGTGTTGTTATGTTCAAAAGTCTTATCTAGTAAGTTTTCCATAGGAAGGTATTGGGAATAGAGACATATTTTTTTTTCAAAATTCCATGTAGGTGTCGTGGTATGGCACCATTTGCTTGTTAGGAAGTCATATGAGTTTATTTTACATGATGGTGTTCATTATGTTATTTTAGTCTTTGAAGCCAGTGACTCCATAGGGACTTGTTTTTTGATTAAATTTGCCACCAGTCTCTACTTATTTGTCCCAGAGTAGTATGTGATATCTCATAGGCAGGGATTTGAAACAATTTTTTTAAGAATTCTGGACTGAGAGGTTTCCTGGATGATGAGGTCTTAGGCTATGGGAACTTTACTGTCTGCTGATTTTTATAATAAGTAACGCAAAGAATTGCTAAAGACACCAATTTTGGAGATGGAGAGGAAAGGCTGAAGGGGAGGAGGAGGCCTTTATTTGAAGATAACAATTCTTGTGTTGTTATGTTCAAAAGTCTTATCTAGTAAGTTTCCCATAGCTCGCTATCTTTTTTTCCAAATTCTTCATGTACCCACTATCTGACAAATATAATAGAAGTAGCATTATTTACTCACCTAATATTCCAAGAGCTGTTTTACAAATGGTTGGAGACTCATATGTATATTGGGGTTAAAGCCAATGCCTGTAGTGGTGCCATAGGTTTAGATAAAGAACCAGGACTGAAGCAGATTTTGAGAGCTTTTGTGTGATGATAAATTGTGTAGACTTAGGATATCCAGACCTTGTACGTTTTCCAATGCATAGCTATCATGTGTTGTACTATAGAATCAATACATTTTGTAAAAAAAAGGGCTTGTAAAGGGGTATACACTTCTGGGTGAATTAATTCTGTGTTTTCCTGTTTACTGTAAAAAAGTTGGGATTTTTTGGTATAGTTTTCAATTTTGTTTTATACTTGCACACATTTCATGTTAATGTTGTACTCTCATTTGATTTTGATTGGCTGTGTATAATCATGGAGATTTTATCTAGATTCTTTTACTATATTTTATATGTTATTCTGTTACATTGAAGTTAGATGTACCTCAAATCATTATAGTTACATTGGTAATATGGTGAGATTGCTATCATATCACTGTGTCATTTCCATTATGTTCATCTAATTTCCAATGGAGATGTCTGGTCAGAAGTGGTTTGTTTGGTTCAGTTGTTGGGCCCTCCTTGGATATTGGTGCTTCATGTGAAGTGGAATAACTTAGGGTAGGTCCCTTTAGCTGGATTTGGTCAGGGCAATAAAGAGAGATGTAATGCTTATGTTATTGCTCCTCTCTCTCAAGGTAAAATTGTGTGGTCTGAGATGGTATCATGTTTGTTTTGGAGAAATACCACAGACCAATAACCTTGAAAGTTATTGGGAATAAAGAGGTCTGCTTTTTTCAAAATTCTGTGTAGGTGTCATAGTATGGCGCCATTTGCTGGTTAGGAAGTCATCTGATATGATTTCAGTGATGGTGTTCACTGTGTTTTTTTAGTCTTTGAAACCAGTGACTCCACAGGGACTTGGTTTTGGTAAATTTGTCAACAGTCTCTACTTCTGTGTACCAGAGTAGTATGTGATATCTGATAGCCAGGGGTTTGTTTGTTTCAAATCTGTTTTTATTGTTATATAAATTTGAACAAGCGAATATAACAAATTGTTATAACATTGGCTACGCAGAGCCCTTGCTAATCATCCATAAGGATAAGCAGGTAATACAAAATAATACAATATAACATAACACAAGGGAAAAACAAAAAATATAGAAATGCGAAGGGGGAGAGGGGAAAGTAAGGGAGGGTAGGTAGTTTGGGTGTGTCAGTAGGCAATTCTGTTGGAGTATATGAATTGTTGGTAAAAGCATTATACGGTATTGTGATCTGTATTTTGTACCTTGTTATGACTCTTCTTCTGCACTAGGTAGCTAGGTCTTGGTCGATTCTGTATTTCTACCTTTTGGGATACCATCATAGTCTAGTGATGTCAGGGAAATCTAGCCATGGGGACCAGGTAGCTAAATATTTGCCCCTTGTCTTTGATTCACAGTGTGCCATTTCTTCGAATCGCTGGATTTCAAATACTTTATCTAACCATTGTGTAAAAGTAGGGGGAGCTGTGTCTTTCCACAATATTGGAATCAGTAGTTTTGCTGCAGCTATCATGTGCGTTGGTAGATTATTTTTTTTTGGTATAAAGCCACTTATAGGTTTCCATAGTAGTACCAATTCTGGAGTCAATGTGATATTGAGAGAGCATATAGTATTTATGGCTTTCCCTACATGAATCCAATATGGCTGAATAAGGGGGCAATGCCACCAGATATGTGATAATGATCCGATGTCCCTTTTACACCTCCAACATTGATCTGAAACTGAGTTATTTATAGCATGAAGTATTATCGGTGTTTTATACCACCTTGTTGTAAGTTTAAAGGAGTTCTTTTGAATTCTCGTACATCTAGAGAAACCATGTGAATTTGCTAGTACAAAACGCAGTTCAGGTTCAGTGAGCTGCATCCCCAATTCTTCCTCCCATCTCCCAATATATCTTGGTTTGCAGTCCATTCGCATCATCAGAACCTGTTGATATAATTGGGATAGTTTCGGTGTAGTGTATGGAGTCACCGCCATCAAATCTTCTAGCCAGGTATTAGTGTGAGGTATTGTATGAGGTGTCCCTAATTTTTGGCATTCTTTAAGAATATGATGTGTTAATAAAAAATTCCCTGGAGGAACATTAGCTTTCACAATTAGATCCATTATTTCAGTATTTCCTGAAAGCTTTTGAGCATCTGATATAGTTAGAGTATGTGGAATATCCCAAGGGGCCGAGGGTGAGGAGTTAGAGTTACATTGAAGGCATGGCAGTAAATTTAGTGTCATTAGCGGGGATGGGGAGGATAACAACGCAGATGATTTATTCACCTCTTGCCAAGTTAATATGGTGCCTTTGAGTAAAGATTCATTGTAAAATTTGCCTGCAGTAGCAGGATGCAAACCCCAGAAGGCCTGTTTTTCTTCTATTGACATTAGAGAGCGTTCCATAGAAGCATAGATATTTTTCAAGTCATGATGTGCTAAGATGATCCACCGACGTAAATGGTTAGCCCTATAGTAGGACATTAAATCGGAGAGGCCAAAGCCTCCCAAGCGGGAGTTTGCTATAATGTATTTATATGCTAACCTAGGACGTTTGTTGTTCCAAATAAATTCCAAGAAAGTTTTCTTGACTAATAGGAAGAAAGACTTAGGAAGCCAGATAGGTACAGTTTGAAGAACATATAAGAGTTTAGGGACAATATATGTTTTGAGAAGATTTCTCCTGCCCATCCATGACATCAAGGGAACGTGTAAGGAATGTAAGTAAGTTTTAATGTCAGCTAGCAAATTGAGATAATTAAGTTTATAAAGTAGAGAGGGGTTTTTAGGAATGCGGATACCTAAGTATTTAATAGACATTTCTGACCACAGGTAGGGGGAACTCTTTTTTAAGCAAAGAATAATATCTTGCGGTACCGAAATGTTGAGGGCTTCTGACTTACTAAAGTTTATTTTAAAATTAGAAATTTCTCCAAATTTTGAGAAGATATCTGTGATCTGTGGGAGTGATCTCTCAGGGTTAGTAGTGAGTATCAGCAGGTCATCTGCAAATGCCGCTGTTTTGTGTGTGAATGAGCCTATTGACAAGCCATGAATAATAGGATCCTGTCGAATTTTCTGGATCAGCGTCTCCATGACTAACACGAATAGTGTCGGCGATAGAGGACATCCTTGTCTTGTACCATTAGTGATGGTAAAGGAATTTGACAGCACCCCATTAACTCTCACCTTTGCACTAGGGTTACTATATAGGGAAAGAATCGCTTGTATAAAAGCAAGAGGTATCCCAAATTTCTCCAGGGAAGCGATCATATAAGGCCAATCCACCCTATCAAACGCATTTTATGCATCTGTACTGAGCAGGACTAAGGGTGTTCGAGATTTTAAAGCGTATTGTACCAACCTTAAAACCCTTGAGGAGTTATCTGATCCTTGTCTTCCCTTGACAAATCCGGTCTGTTCAGGTCCAATAATGCTAGATAACATGGGACTGAGACGAGCTGCTAGAGCTTTAGCCCACCATTTTATATCAGTATTAATGAGCGATATTGGTCTATAGCTTCCACATTGTGAGGCATCCTTACCCTCTTTAGGGATAAGAGTAATATGTGCTTCTAGGGCTTGACCAGGAAGTTTCGAGCCAGTGAGAAGTGAGTTACAGAGAGAAGTAAATGGTGCTATTAATAACTCTTTAAATTGTTTATAGTAGTTTATGGTGTAACCATCTGGGCCCGGGCTTTTACCTGACGGGATAGAATGAAGGACTTTTAGCAGCTCTGCAGGGAAAAAAGGTGCCAGCAGTTCTTGGGCATTATCATCTGATATGCGTGGAATGTCAATGGAGTCTAAAAATGAATGTATAGCATGTTTGGTGGGTGTAGATGATGTGTCAGCTACTGTAGAATCTGTAAGATTATACAGGTTCATATAAAATTTCTGGAATGCCGTGGCAATGGAGGTTGTATCCGTAACAAAATTCCCTGGCTTTTGTGCAATACGGTGAATGAATGCTTTATCTTGATAAGTTTTAAGGAGAGCGGACATCGTCTTGTTGCCTTTGTCCCCATGTGTATAAAATTTAAACTTCGATATTTGTAACAGTCTGGCTGATTTAATGTTCAGTAGATCTTTAACTTTATTACGTAAAGAGTATAATTTGTCTTTAGTGGTTTCCGCTTGGGTACGCTTGTGAAGGTTTTCTAACGAGGAGATTTGTGAGAAGAGAGCATTTAAGAGCTCTGACTTCTGTTTTTTAATATATGTACATAATGAAATAAGCTCCCCCCTTAAAACTGATTTGTGTGCTTCCCAAGTGATAGCAGGTGAGACATCTGCTGTAATATTGGTGTTAAAGTAATTTTGTATATGTGTCTTTATAGAAGATTGGTGAGAGGGATCAGCCAACAGAGTATCATTGATCCTCCAACACCATTGGCCTTTAGGAATGTCTGCTAATGTCAGAGTAGTATGAATCGGTGCGTGATCTGAGAGTAAAATATTTCCTATATCAGTACGTATTATAAAAGGAACTTGGGATTGAGAAATGAAGATATAGTCCAACCTGTGGTATCTTTGGTGCGTATGAGAGAAATAGGTGTAGTCCCGGTCAGAGGGATGTAGTAGTCTCCAAGTATCTGACAGGTGTAATGCATTTAAAGTCTTACGTAATTTAGTCGTATATCGGTATGAAGTGGAAGGATTCCCTGTGGTATCCAAGAGTGGGTCTATGGGAACATTAAGGTCACCTCCCACTACTAAAACACCCTCAGCAAATTGTTTGAACAGTTGTAAGGTCTGAACTATCCACTGGGTTTGTTGGGAGTTAGGTGCATATAAATTTGCAATCGTGTAAAGGGTATTACCTATGATGCTCTTAACAAATAAATAGCGTCCTTCTGGGTCAACCATTTCAGCAACCCATTTGAAAGGTACACTTGTATGGAAAAGTATACTTACTCCTCTACGCGAGGATGAGTAGGTGCTATGGTAAACATTCGAAAAAACATTTTTCCTTAAATTTGGAATTTTGTTATGTCTAATATGTGTTTCTTGTAACAGGGCGATTTTTGTTTTATCTACAAGAATTTGGTGTAAAATTTGGCTTCTTTTCCTTGGATAGTTCAGACCTCTTACATTAAATGAAGTAATTTTTAGTTCCGCCATGAGTTCTTTGTAAATGAAATAACAGATCGGCACCTATAACCAATAGTCTTATGGTAGAAATCACCTATTGACTTTGATAGGAAAAAAGGGGTAGGAAAGGAGGGGAGGGAAGGAATCAGTGGAGAAGAATATAAACAAAAGAAAAATAATACAGGGGTTGTCAGCACCCCTAAGGACAGCAACAATTTGCAAGAATAATAATACATAGTAAAATTGTAGCTAGTCCTTATCCACAGTAGAAAATCGTGAGGTACATAGAAATCCTGTGGAACTGAATACACGTTAGTCATATACCAACAAGTATACCTTACACTGAAAGAACATACCAGAACATATGGTAAAAGGTTACATATTAATGCATGTATAAACTCAAATCACATTATGTAGAAGAGAAACAGAGAAGGAGAACCATAAACTTAATGTGAAATAGTATGGAAGAGAGTCACTCACCACACTTCTCCCACAAACTTAGCGGGGAAGCGGGTCGGTCAGGAATCCATTCGGTGGCTTTTGTGAAGACAGTCAGGTGTCCAGTTGTCTAGCACGGGTTTGGGCTTTCTTGGTTTTGGGCGAAGAGGCTTTTGAGGTTTGGTTCCAAAATGAGGGACTTGGCAAAGGTGGTAAGGCCATCATAGTAGACGGAAGCCACGACAGGATATCTATGGGTGGGATGTCCAGTTTCTCCCACGCAGCTGCCAAATCCGCAGGTTTTCTAATGATAATTTGGTGACCATCTTTGGATATGGCAATGCCAAACGGAAAGAGCCACTTAAATTGCATTTTTTTCTCTCTCAGAGCATCTAATAATGGTTTGAGCACTCTCCTCTTTGCTAGAGTTGAAGGAGCAATATCTTGGAATATTTGAATCGTAGAGGTTCCATAGGTCAATGTGTTCTTATTTCTTGCAGCTTTCAAAATTGCAGCGGTATCTGTATAACTTAGCAAACCGCACACTATATCTCTTGGAGGGTCATTGGGGCGAGGTTTGGCCCGTAGTGCTCTGTGAATACGTTCAATTATGATGGATTTGGCCGCCTCAGGGCTTAACAGGTCAGAAAAGATATCCAGAGCTAGTTGAGGTAAATTATCGTGTAGAATTGATTCTGGAAGTCCCCTGAGCCTGATGTTATTTCTGCGGCTTCGGTTTTCCTGGTCTTCAATACGTAGTAGAGATTCGTTAATACAATCTTGTTGATGGTCGAGAACACATTTGACTTTTGCATTATAATGCAGTAGAGCATTTTGCGTATCTTCCACAGTTTCAACCCTGGTGCCCATGCTACGAAGATCAGATTTGATATCTGCAAGGTCTTTTACTAGTGGCGTAAGAGCTTGGTATAGTGTCCTTTTTATAAAGCCTCTTGATGCTGGAACCACACGAGAGTCATCCCCAGTATCAGAGTTACCGCCTGTGCTATCCATATCGGAGTCGTCCTCCATAGGATTATCATCAGATAGTAACTGTGCTTGCTTAGATTTACTAGCTGGTGAAGCTGTTAACTTTTTTCTTAAGAATTTATCAAGATCTGCTTGCGTTTTATGGGACTTAGGGGTAGGCGCTGCTTCTCGGATTTTATCTTTTGACGTTTTAACCATTATGGCGTAATAAGGTCTGAGTAAGCAAATGTTATGGCAGTTTCAGTAACAGGTAAGTATTCAAGCCAGCATCTGTATAGCGAAGTTTAGAGGATTAATCTCTCACAGAGATTTATGGTATAAAGGC
Source organism: Rhinoderma darwinii (assembly GCF_050947455.1). Classification (NCBI taxonomy): domain Eukaryota; kingdom Metazoa; phylum Chordata; class Amphibia; order Anura; family Rhinodermatidae; genus Rhinoderma; species Rhinoderma darwinii. The sequence goes on from NW_027461690.1 coordinate 325,446, forward strand.
TAATGCACTGTATTAGAGCTTGTGACAGTGTTGTAGTATAGAGCAAGGTAAATCAAATCAGCCGCTCTGTAAGATGGCCGCCGGTTACAGTCCCCTTCCCCCACTCACCGGAAAAGTCCTGCAACGCGTGCCGGCCCGTTTCTGTGTGCTGTCGCTAGGCTGGGACTATGTCCTTATCTAGTGTACCTCCGGTTGTACGGGACCAGCTGCCGGGGAGGAGGGGATGGCTGCAGAGACCCGAGTGTCTGGCGTCCGCAGAAATCCACTACCACAGGCGCGTGTGGAGTAGGCCGCCGTTTCAATCTTATGCGGTAAGTTGTAAGACTTTCTCCTATGGGCCCAGCAATGGTGTTATATGGTGGTAGGGAGATGTCATGTTGTATCTGGAACACCGGGGGTGATTTCCTTGGACGGATGAAGTGAGATTTCTTTCTCGTGGTCGGAGCTCTCACTCAACACGTCTTTCCACCATCAGCGCTAGGCCACGCCCCGATAGCCAGGGGTTTGAAACTATTTTTTTAAGAATTCTGTACTGACTGGATTTCCAGATTATGAGGTCCTAGGCTATAGGAACTTTAGTATTTGCTGCTATTTACAATAAGTGACACAAAAGATTGGTAAAGACACCAATTTTGGAGATGGAGAGGCTTGGCTGAAGAGGAGGAGGAGGCCTTTATTGGAAGATAACAATTCTTGTGTTGTTATGTTCAAACGTCTTATCTAGTAAGTTTCCCATAGGAAGGCATTGGGAATAGAGACATATTTTTTTCAAAATTCCATGTAGGTGTCGTGGTATGGCACCATTTGCTTGTTAGGAAGTCATATGAGTTTATTTTACATGATGGTGTTCATTATGTTATTTTAGTCTTTGAAGCCAGTGACTCCATAGGGACTTGTTTTTTGATTAAATTTGCCACCAGTCTCTACTTATTTGTCCCAGAGTAGTATGTGATATCTCATAGGCAGGGATTTGAAACTATTTTTTTAAGAATTCTGGACTGACTGGTTTCCTGGATGATGAGGTCTTAGGCTATGGGAACTTTACTGTCTGCTGATTTTTATAATAAGTAACGCAAAGAATTGGTAAAGACACCAATTTTGGAGATGGAGAGGAAAGGCTGAAGGGGAGGAGGAGGCCTTTATTTGAAGATAACAATTCTTGTGTTGTTATGTTCAAAAGTCTTATCTAGTAAGTTTCCCATAGCTCGCTATCTTTTTTTCCAAATTCTTCATGTACCCACTATCTGACAAATATAATAGAAGTAGCATTATTTACTCACCTAATATTCCAAGAGCTGTTTTACAAATGGTTGGAGACTCATATGTATATTGGGCTTAAAACCAATGCCTGTAGTGGTGCCATAGGTTTAGATGAAGAACCAGGACTGAAGCAGATTTTGAGAGCTTTTGTGTGATGATAAATTGTGTAGACTTAGGATATCCAGACCTTGTACGTTTTCCAATGCGTAGCTATCATGTGTTGTATTATAGAATCAATACGTTTTGTAAAAAAAAGGGGCTTGTAAAGGGGTATACACTTCTGGGTGAATTAATTCTGTGTTTTCCTGTTTACTGTAAAAAAGTTGGGATTTTTTGGTATAGTTTTCAATTTTGTTTTATACTTGCACACATTTCATGTTAATGTTGTACTCTCATTTGATTTTGATTGGCTCTGTATAATCATGGAGATTTTATCTAGATTCTTTTACTATATTTTATATGTTATTCTGTTACATTGAAGTTAGATGTACCTCAAATCATTATAGTTACATTGGTAATATGTTGAGATTGCTATCATATCACTGTGTCATTTCCATTATGTTCATCTAATTTCCAATGGAGATGTCTGGTCAGAAGTGGTTTGTTTGGTTCAGTTGCTGGGCCCTCCTTGGATATTGGTGCTTCATGTGAAGTGGAATAACTTAGGGTAGGTCCCTTTAGCTGGATTTGGTCAGGGCAATAAAGAGAGATGTAATGCTTATGTTATTGCTCCTCTCTCTCAAGGTAAAATTGTGTGGTCTGAGATGGTATCATGTTTGTTTTGGAGAAATACCACAGACCAATAACCTTGAAAGGTATTGGGAATAAAGAGGTCTGCTTTTTTCTAAATTCTGTGTAGGTGTCATAGTATGGCGCCATTTGCTGGTTAGGAAGTCATCTGATTTGATTTTAGTGATGGTGTTCACTGTATTTTTTTAGTCTTTGAAACCAGTGACTCCACAGGGACTTGGTTTTGGTAAATTTGTCACCAGTCTCTACTTCTGTGTACCAGAGTAGTATGTGATATCTGATAGCCAGGGGTTTGAAACTATTTTTTTAAGAATTCTGTACTGACTGGATTTCCGGATTATGAGGTCCTAGGCTATAGGAACTTTAGTATTTGCTGCTATTTACAATAAGTGACACAAAAGATTGGTAAAGACACCAATTTTGGAGATGGAGAGGCAAGGCTGAAGGGGAGGAGGAGGCCTTTATTTGAAGATAACAATTCTTGTGTTGTTATGTTCAAAAGTCTTATCTAGTAAGTTTTCCATAGGAAGGTATTGGGAATAGAGACATATTTTTTTTTTCAAAATTCCATGTAGGTGTCGTGGTATGGCACCATTTGCTTGTTAGGAAGTCATATGAGTTTATTTTACATGATGGTGTTCATTATGTTATTTTAGTCTTTGAAGCCAGTGACTCCATAGGGACTTGTTTTTTTATTACATTTGCCACCAGTCTCTACTTACTTGTGCCAGAGTAGTATGTGATATCTCATAGGCAGGGATTTGAAACAATTTTTTTAAGAATTCTGGACTGACTGGTTTCCTGGATTATGAGGTCTTAGGCTATTGGAACTTTACTGTCTGCTGATTTTTATAATAAGTAACGCAAAGAATTGGTAAAGACACCAATTTTGGAGATGGAGAGGAAAGGCTGAAGGGGAGGAGGAGGCCTTTATTTGAAGATAACAATTCTTGTGTTGTTATCTTCAAAAGTCTTATCTAGTAAGTCTCCCATAGCTCGCTATCTTTTTTTCCAAATTCTTCATGTACCCACTATCTGAAAAATATAATAGAAGTAGCATTATTTACTCACCTAATATTCCAAGAGCTGTTTTACAAATGGTTTGAGACTCATATGTATATGGGGCTTAAAGCCAATGCCTGTAGTGGTGCCATAGGTTTAGATAAAGAACCAGGACTGAAGCAGATTTTGAGAGCTTTTGTGTGATGATAAATTGTGTAGACTTAGGATATCCAGACCTTGTACGTTTTCCAATGCATAGCTATCATGTGTTGTACTATAGAATCAATACATTTTGTAAAAAAAGGGCTTGTAAAGGGGTATACACTTCTGGGTGAATTAATTCTGTGTTTTCCTGTTTACTGTAAAAAAGTTGGGATTTTTTGGTATAGTTTTCAATTTTGTTTTATACTTGCACACATTTCATGTTAATGTTGTACTCTCATTTGATTTTGATTGGCTCTGTATAATCATGGAGATTTTATCTAGATTCTTTTACTATATTTTATATGTTATTCTGTTACATTGAAGTTAGATGTACCTCAAATCATTATAGTTACATTGGTAATATGTTGAGATTGCTATCATATCACTGTGTCATTTCCATTATGTTCATCTAATTTCCAATGGAGATGTCTGGTCAGAAGTGGTTTGTTTGGTTAAGTTGTTGGGCCCTCCTTGGATATTGGTGCTTCATGTGAAGTGGAATAACTTAGGGTAGGTCCCTTTAGCTGGATTTGGTCAGGGCAATAAAGAGAGATGTAATGCTTATGTTATTGCTCCTCTCTCTCAAGGTAAAATTGTGTGGTCTGAGATGGTATCATGTTTGTTTTGGAGAAATACCTCAGACCAATTACCTTGAAAGGTATTGGGAATAAAGAGGTCTGCTTTTTTCAAAATTCTGTGTAGGTGTCATAGTATGGCGCCATTTTTTTGTTAGGAAGTCATCTGATTTGATTTTAGTGATGGTGTTCACTGTGTTTTTTTAGTCTTTGAAACCAGTGACTCCACAGGGACTTGGTTTTGGTAAATTTGTCAACAGTCTCTACTTCTGTGTACCAGAGTAGTATGTGATATCTGATAGCCAGGGGTTTGTTTGTTTCAAATCTGTTTTTATTGTTATATAAATTTGAACAAGCGAATATAACAAATTGTTATAACATTGGCTACGCAGAGCCCTTGCTAATCATCCATAAGGATAAGCAGGTAATACAAAATAATACAATATAACATAACACAAGGGAAAAACAAAAAATATAGAAATGCGAAGGGGGAGAGGGGAAAGTAAGGGAGGGTAGGTAGTTTGGGTGTGTCAGTAGGCAATTCTGTTGGAGTATATGAATTGTTGGTAAAAGCATTATACGGTATTGTGATCTGTATTTTGTACCTTGTTATGACTCTTCTTCTGCACTAGGTAGCTAGGTCTTGGTCGATTCTGTATTTCTACCTTTTGGGATACCATCATAGTCTAGTGATGTCAGGGAAATCTAGCCATGGGGACCAGGTAGCTAAATATTTGCCCCTTGTCTTTGATTCCCAGTGTGCCATTTCTTCGAATCACTGGATTTCAAATACTTTATCTAACCATTGTGTAAAAGTAGGGGGAGCTGTGTCTTTCCACAATATTGGAATCAGTAGTTTTGCTGCAGCTATCATGTGCGTTGGTAGATTATTTTTTTTTGGTATAAAGCCACTTATAGGTTTCCATAGTAGTACCAATTCTGGAGTCAATGTGATATTGAGAGAGCATATAGTATTTATGACTTTCCCTACATGAATCCAATATGGCTGAATAAGGGGGCAATGCCACCAGATATGTGATAATGATCCGATGTCCCTTTTACACCTCCAACATTGATCTGAAACTGAGTTATTTATAGCATGAAGTATTATCGGTGTTTTATACCACCTTGTTGTAAGTTTAAAGGAGTTCTCTTGAATTCTCGTACATCTAGAGAAACCATGTGAATTTGCTAGTACAAAACGCAGTTCAGGTTCAGTGAGCTGCATCCCCAATTCTTCCTCCCATCTCCCAATATATCTTGGTTTGCAGTCCATTCGCATCATCAGAACCTGTTGATATAATTGGGATAGTTTCGGGGTAGTGTATGGAGTCACCGCCATCAAATCTTCTAGCCAGGTATTAGTGTGAGGTATTGTATGAGGTGTCCCTAATTTTTGGCATTCTTTAAGAATATGATGTGTTAATAAAAAATTCCCTGGAGGAACATTAGCTTTCACAATTAGATCCATTATTTCAGTATTTCCTGAAAGCTTTTGAACATCTGATATAGTTAGAGTATGTGGAATATCCCAAGGGGCCGAGGGTGAGGAGTTAGAGTTACATTGAAGGCATGGCAGTAAATTTAGTGGCATTAGGGGGGATGGGGAGGATAACAACGCAGATGATTTATTCACCTCTTGCCAAGTTAATATGGTGCCTTTGAGTAAAGATTCATTGTAAAATTTGCCTGCAGTAGCAGGACGCAAACCCCAGAAGGCCTGTTTTTCTTCTATTGACATTAGAGAGCGTTCCATAGAAGCATAGATATTTTTCAAGTCATGATGTGCTAAGATGGTCCACCGACGTAAATGGTTAGCCCTATAGTAGGACATTAAATCGGAGAGGCCAAAGCCTCCCAAGCGGGAGTTTGCTATAATGTATTTATATGCTAACCGATAACGTTTGTTGTTCCAAATAAATTCCGAGAAAGTTTTCTTGACTAATAGGAAGAAAGACTTAGCAAGCCAGATAGGTACAGTTTGAAGAACATATAAGAGTTTAGGGACAATATATGTTTTGAGAAGATTTCTCCTGCCCATCCATGACATCAAGGGAACGTGTAAGGAATGTAAGTAAGTTTTAATGTTAGCTAGCAAATTTAGATAATTAAGTTTATAAAGTAGAGAGGGGTTTTTAGGAATGCGGATGCCTAAGTATTTAATAGACATTTCTGGCCACAGGTAGGGGGAACTCTTTTTTAAGCGAAGAATAATATCTTGCGGTACCGAAATGTTGAGGGCTTCTGACTTACTAAAGTTTATTTTAAAATTAGAAATTTCTCCAAATTTTGAGAAGATATCTGTGATCTGTGGGAGTGATCTCTCAGGGATAGTAGTGAGTATCAGCAGGTCATCTGCAAATGCTGCCGTTTTGTGTGTGAATGAGCCTATTGACAAGCCATGAATAATAGGATCCTGTCGAATTTTCTGGATCAGCGTCTCCATGACTAACACGAATAGTGTCGGCGATAGAGGACATCCTTGTCTTGTACCATTAGTGATGGTAAAGGAATTTGAGAGCACCCCATTAACTCTCACCTTTGCACTAGGGTTACTATATAGGGAAAGAATCGCTTGTATAAAAGCAAGAGGTATCCCAAATTTCTCCAGGGAAGCGATCATATAAGGCCAATCCACCCTATCAAACGCCTTTTCTGCATCTGTACTGAGCAGGACTAAGGGTGTTCGAGATTTTAAAGCGTATTGTACCAACCTTAAAACCCTTGAGGAGTTATCTGATCCTTGTCTTCCCTTGACAAATCCGGTCTGTTCAGGTCCAATAATGCTAGATAACATGGGACTGAGACGAGCTGCCAGAGCTTTAGCCCACCATTTTATAGCAGTATTAACCCCTTCCCGCTCCTTGACGTACTATTACGTCATGGCAGCTGTATCGTTCGCGCTCCATGCCGTAATAGTACGTCTCGGGAGTAACGGCCGTTTCGGCCGTCCTCCCGACACATACAGGAGCTGTGACGCTGCTGTCTTGTTCAGCAGCTGTCACAGCTCCTACAGCGGGGACCGATCGCTGTGTCCCCGCTGATTAACCCCTTAAAAGCCGCGTTCTATAGAGATCGCGGCTTTTTAGGGGTTAAGCTGCCATCGCCGGCCTGCTACGCGATAGCGGCCGGCGATGGTGACTATGGCAACCGGACACCAAACAATGGCGTCCGGCTATGCCATAGACGGAAGCCTAGTGGGTCCTGACAACGTCAGGACCCACTATGCTTGCTGTCAGTGAGTAGCTGACAGTTCTAATACACTGCACTACGCATGTAGTGCAGTGTATTAGAATAGCGATCAGAGCCTCCTGCCCTCATGTCCCCTAGTGGGACAAAGTAATAAAGTTAAAAAAAAGTTAAAAAAAGTTGTGTAAAAATAAGAAAATAAAAGATTTAAAAGTATTAAAAGTAAAAATCCCCCCTTTTCCCTTATCAGTCCTTTATTATTAATAAAAATATATAAACAAACAAATAAACTATACATAATTGGTATCGCCGCGTCCGTAACGGCCTGAACTACAAAATTATTTCATTATTTATCCCGCACGGTGAACGCCGTAAAATAAAATAATAATAAACCGAACCACAATCACAATTCTTTGGTCACTTCACCTCCCAAAAAATGGAATAAAAAGAGATCAAAAAGTCGCATGTACCTAAAAATGGTACTGATCGAAACTACAGTTCGTTACGCAAAAAATAAGTCCTCGCACGGCTTTATTGATTGAAAAATAAAAACGTTCTGGCTCTTAGAATAAGGTAACACAAAAAGTGAATGATTGTTTACAAAACGTATTTTATTGTGCAAACGCCATAAGACATAAAAAAAAACTATAAACATCTGGTATCGCCGTAATCGTATCGCCCCGCAGAATAAAGTGAATATGTCATTTATAGCGCACGGTGAACGCTGTAAAAAAAAACGAAAAAAAAACAATAGTAGAATTGCTGTTTTTTAGTCACCACGCCGCCTAAAAATAGAATAAAAACTGATCAAAAAGCCGCATGCACCCCAAGAAAACTACAATGGATTCCTCAAGGGGTCTAGTTTCCAAATTGGGGTCACTTTTGGGGGGTTCCCAATGTTTTGGCACCACAAGACCTCTTCAAACCGGACATGGTGCCTAATAAAAAAGAGGCCTCAAAATCCACTGGGTGCTCCTTTGCTTCGGAGGCCGGTGCTTCAGTCCATTACCGCCCGAGGGCCACATGTGGGATATTTCTCAAAACTGCAGAATCTGGGCAATACGTATTAAGTTGCGTTTCTGTGATAAATCCTTTTGTGTTATAAAAAAAATGGTATAAAGAGGATTTTCTGACAAAAAAAAAATGTAAATTTCACCTCTACTTTGCTCTAAATTTTTGTGAAACACCTAAAGGGTTCATAAACTTTCTACATGCTGTTGTGGATACTTTGAGGGGTCTAGTTTCTAAAATGGGGTATTTGATAGGGGTTTCTAATATATGGGCCCCTCAAAGCAACTTCAGAACTGAACTGGAACCTAAAAAAATAAATAAATGAGGCAATACTTCGCTTCTTACATTATACTGATAATGAGCCGTGCCCACCCCGAGATTACCCCAGTTTTCACCGTTTGTCTAAACGGAGACCCCTATTAGACCGTTCCAGTGCCCGGTTTTCCCAAGCATACACCCCCGAGAAGTGTATTTCTATTGATGAGTCCCTGGTACATTTTAAAGGGAGGGTTCAATTCCGCGAGTACCTGCCGGGTAAGAGGGCAAGGTATGGCGTGAAGATGTATAAGCTGTGAGAGTGCATCAGGGTATACCTACAGGTTTAGGATATATGAAGGAAAGGCCACCCCCAAACCAGACTGCATCCTGGACTACAATAGGTACATGGGAGTGATGGACTTGTAAGATCAAGTCCTGAAGCCCTACAGTGCCATGCGGTGTGGTATAAGAAGCTGGCCGGGAACATCATATAGATGGCTTTGTACAATGCGTACGTGCTACGTCGATGTGCAGGCCAGACGCGAACTTTCCTGGAATTTCAAGAGGTGATTATCAAGAACCTAATCTTTAGGGACCAAGAAGGGGGGGCACCCAGTACTTCTGGAAGCGGGGCCACACGCATCGTACCAGGGCGGCAACACTTTCCAGGAGAAGTTCCCCAAACTGGCAAGAAGGGAAAAAGTCAAAAGAGGTGCAAAGTCTGCTATAAGAGGGGGATAAGGGAGGACACAATATATCAATGTGACACGTGTCCCGAATAACCAGAGCTCTGTATGAAAGTGTTTTAAAATTTATCATACATCCCTTGGTTTATAATTTACCCCAATTTTACTTACCCTGATGCACTCCGCACAGCTTATCCCCCCTCGTCTTTCCCCTCTGGGCCCTGCTGTGTGTCCAGGCAGCTGATAACAGCCACATGTAGGGTATTGCCATACCCGGGAGAACCCACATTACAGTTTATGGGGTGTAGGTCTCCGGTCAAAATGGTCACTACACCTCTAGATGAATGCCTTAAGGGTGTAGTTTTTAAAACGGGGTCACTTCTTGCGGGTTTCAACTGTACTGGTACCTCAGGGGCTTCTGCATACATGACTTCGCACTAGAAAATCCCGAGTAGGCCAAATGGTGGTCCTTTCCTTCTGAGCCCTCCCATGGGCCCAAACGGCAGCTTATCACAACAAATGGGGTATTGCGGCACTCAGAACAAATTGCGCAACAGAATGGGGTATTTTGTTTCTTGTGGAAATAAGAAATTTTCAGCCAAAACTACATATTATTTGACAAAAATAATTTTGTTTTCATTCCCAGCCCAATTCAAATAAGTTCTGTGAAGAAACTATGGGGTCTAAATGGTCACATTACCCATAAATGAATTCCTTGAGGGGTGTAGTTTCCAAAATGGGGTCACTTCTGGTGGGTTTCCATTGCTTTGATACCTCTGGGGCTCTGCAAATGTGACATGGCACCCGAAAACCAATCCAACAAAATCTGTACTCCAAAGAACACACAGCGCTCCTTCCCTTCTGAGGCCTCCCATGGGCCCAAACGGCAGTTTATCACCACAAATGGGGTATTGCCGCACTCAGCACAAATTGGGCAACAAAATTGAGTATTTTATTTCTTGTGAAAATAAGAATTTTTGAGCTAAAATGACATATTATTGGAAAAAATATATTTTTTTTAAATTCCCAGCCCAATTCAAATAAGTTCTGTGAAGAAACTATGGGGTCTAAATGGTCACATTACCCATAAATGAATTCCTTGAGGGGTGTAGTTTCCAAAATGGGGTCACTTCTGGTGGGTTTCCATTGCTTTGATACCTCTGGGGCTCTGCAAATGCGACATGGCACACGAAAACCAAACCAGCAAAATCTGTACTCCAAAGAACACACAGCGCTCCTTCCCTTCTGAGGCCTCCCATGGGCCCAAACGGCAGTTTATTGCCACAAATGGGGTATTGATGCACTCAGGAGAAATTGGGCAACAAAATTGAGTATTTTGTTCCCTGTGAAAATAAGAAATTTTGGTAAAAAATTACATCTTATTGGAAAAAATGACATTTTTTTAATGTCACAGCCCAATTGAAATAGGTGCTGTGAAAAAACTGTGCGGTCAAAATGCTAACAACAACCATAAATGAATTCCTTGAGGGGTGTAGTTTCCAAAATGGGGTCACTTTTGGTGGGTTTCCATTGCTTTGATACCTCTGAGGCTCTGCAAATGCGACATGGCACCCGAAAACCAATCCAACAAAATCTGGACTCCAACAAACATATAGCGCTCCTTTCCTTCTGAGCCCTCCCATGGGCCCAAACGGCAGTTTATCACCACAAATGGGGTACTGCCACACTAAGGACAAATTGGGCAACAAAATGGGGTATTTTGTTCCCTGTGAAAATAAGAAATTTTGATCACAAATGACATTTTATTGGAAAAAATGACATTTTTTTCATTTCAGAGCCCAATTCAAATACGTGCTGTGAAAAAAATGTGCGGTCAAAATGGTAACAACAACCCTAAATGAATTCCTTGAGGGGTGTAGTTTACAAAATGGGGTCACTATTGGGGGATTCCTACTGTTTTGGCACCTCAACACCTCTTCAAACCTGGCATGCTGCCTAAAATATATTCTAATAAAAAAGAGGACTCAAAATGCACTAGGTGCTTCTTTGCTTCTAGGGCTTGTCTTTTAGTCCACGAGCGCAGTAGGGCCACATGTGGGACATTTCTAAAAACTGCAGAATCTGGACAATACATATTTAGTAGTGTTTCTCTGGTAAAACCTTCTGTGTTACAGAAAAAAAAATGAATAAAATTGAAATTCAGCAAGAAAAATGAAATTTGCAAATTTCACCTCCATTTTGCTTTAATTCCTGTGAAATGCCTGAAGGGTTAAAAAACTTTATAACTGCTGTTTTGAATACTTTGAGGGGTCTAGTTTTTAAAATGGGGTGTTTTATCAGGGTTTCTAATACATAGGCCCCACAAAGCCACTTCAGAACTCAAGAGGTACCTTAAAAAAAAGGCTTTTGAAATTTTCTTAAAAATATGAGAAATTGCTGTTTATGTTCTAAGCCTTGTAACGTCCAAGAAAAATAAAAGAATGTTCAAAAAACGATGCCAATCTAAAGTAGACATATGGGAAATGTGAACTAGTAACTATTTTGGGTGGTATAACCGTCTGTTTTACAAGCAGATGCATTTAAATTCTGAAAAATGCAATTTTTTCAAAATTTTCTCTAAATTTTGCAATTTTTCACCAATAAACACTGAATATATCGACCAAATTTTACCACGAACATGAAGCCCAATGTGTCACGAGAAAACAATCTCAGAATCGCTTGTGTAGGTTTAAGCATTCCGACGTTATTACCACATAAAGTGAAATATGTCAGATTTGAAAAATGGGCTCTGAGCCTTAAGGCCAAAACTAGGCTGCGTCCTTAAGGGGTTAAGGAGTGATATTGGTCTATAGCTTCCACATTGTGAGGCATCCTTACCCTCTTTAGGGATAAGAGTAATATGTGCTTCTAGGGCTTGACCAGGAAGTTTCGAGCCAGTGAGAAGTGAGTTACAGAGAGAAGTAAATGGTGCTATTAATAACTCTTTAAATTGTTTATAGTAGTTTATGGTGTAACCATCTGGGCCCGGGCTTTTACCTGACGGGATAGAATGAAGGACTTTTAGCAGCTCTGCAGGGAAAAAAGGTGCCAGCAGTTCTTGGGCATTATCATCTGATATGCGTGGAATGTCAATGGAGTCTAAAAATGAATGTATAGCATGTTTGGTGGGTGTAGATGATGTGTCAGCTACTGTAGAATCTGTAAGATTATACAGGTTCATATAAAATTTCTGGAATGCCGTGGCAATGGAGGTTGTATCCGTAACAAAATTCCCTGGCTTTTGTGCAATACGGTGAATGAATGCTTTATCTTGATAAGTTTTAAGGAGAGCGGACATCGTCTTGTTGCCTTTGTCCCCATGTGCATAAAATTTAAACTTCGATATTTGTAACAGTCTGGCTGATTTAATGTTCAGTAGATCTTTAACTTTATTACGTAAAGAGTATAATTTGTCTTTAGTGGTTTCCGCTTGGGTACGCTTGTGAAGGTTTTCTAACGAGGAGATTTGTGAGAAGAGAGCATTTAAGAGCTCTGACTTCTGTTTTTTAATATATGTACATAATGAAATAAGCTCCCCCCTTAAAACTGATTTGTGTGCTTCCCAAGTGATAGCAGGTGAGACATCTGCTGTAATATTGGTGTTAAAGTAATTTTGTATATGTGTCTTTATAGAAGATTGGTGAGAGGGATCAGCCAACAGAGTATCATTGATCCTCCAACACCATTGGCCTTTAGGAATGTCTGCTAATGTCAGAGTAGTATGAATCGGTGCGTGATCTGAGAGTAAAATATTTCCTATATCAGTACGTATTATAAAAGAAACTTGGGATTGAGAAATGAAGATATAGTCCAACCTGTGGTATCTATGGTGCGTATGAGAGAAATAGGTGTAGTCCCGGTCAGAGGGATGTAGTAGTCTCCAAGTATCTGACAGGTGTAATGCATTTAAAGTCTTACGTAATTTAGTCGTATATCGGTATGAAGTGGAAGGATTCCCTGTGGTATCCAAGAGTGGGTCTATGGGAACATTAAGGTCACCTCCCACTACTAAAACACCCTCAGCAAATTGTTTGAACAGTTGTAAGGTCTGAACTATCCATTGGGTTTGTTGGGAGTTAGGTGCATATAAATTCGCAATCGTGTAAAGGGTATTACCTATGATGCTCTTAACAAATAAATAGCGTCCTTCTGGGTCAACCATTTCAGCAACCCATTTCAAAGGTACACTTGTATGGAAAAGTATACTTACTCCTCTACGCGAGGATGAGTAGGTGCTATGGTAAACATTCGAAAAAACTTTTTTCCTTAAATTTGGAATTTTGTTATGTCTAATATGTGTTTCTTGTAACAGGGCGATTTTTGTTTTATCTACAAGAATTTGGTGTCAAATTTGGCTTCTTTTCCTTGGATAGTTCAGACCTCTTACATTAAATGAAGTAATTTTTAGTTCCGCCATGAGTTCTTTGTAAATGAAATAACAGATCGGCACCTATAACCAATAGTCTTATGGTAGGAATCACCTATTGACTTTGATAGGAAAAAAGGGGTAGGAAAGGAGGGGAGGGAAGGAATCAGTGGAGAAGAATATAAACAAAAGAAAAATAATACAGGGGTTGTCAGCACCCCTAAGGACAGCAACAATTTGCAAGAATAATAATACATAGTAAAATTGTAGCTAGTCCTTATCCACAGTAGAAAATCGTGAGGTACATAGAAATCCTGTGGAACTGAATACACGTTAGTCATATACCAACAAGTATACCTTACACTGAAAGAACATACCAGAACATATGGTAAAAGGTTACATATTAATGCATGTATAAGCTCAAATCACATTATGTAGAAGAGAAACAGAGAAGGAGAACCATAAACTTAATGTGAAATAGTATGGAAGAGAGTCACTCACCACACTTCTCCCACAAACTTAGCGGGGAAGCGGGTCGGTCAGGAATCCATTCGGTGGCTTTTGTGAAGACAGTCAGGTGTCCAGTTGTCTAGCACGGGTTTGGGCTTTCTTGGTTTTGGGCGAAGAGGCTTTTGAGGTTTGGTTCCAAAATGAGGGACTTGGCAAAGGTGGTAAGGCCATCATAGTAGACGGAAGCCACGACGGGATATCTATGGGCGGGATGTCCAGTTTCTCCCACGCAGCTGCCAAATCCGCAGGTTTTCTAATGATAATTTGGTGACCATCTTTGGATATGGCAATGCCAAACGGAAAGAGCCACTTAAATTGCATTTTTTTCTCTCTCAGAGCATCTAATAATGATTTGAGCACTCTCCTCTTTGCTAGAGTTGAAGGAGCAATATCTTGGAATATTTGAATCGTAGAGGTTCCATAGGTCAATGTGTTCTTATTTCTTGCAGCTTTCAAAATTGCAGCGGTATCTGTATAACTTAGCAAACCGCACACTATATCTCTTGGAGGGTCATTGGGGCGAGGTTTGGCCCGTAGTGCTCTGTGAATACGTTGAATTATGATGGATTTGGCCGCCTCAGGGCTTAACAGGTCAGAAAAGATATCCAGAGCTAGTTGAGGTAAATTATCGTGTAGAATTGATTCTGGAAGTCCCCTGAGCCTGATGTTATTTCTGCGGCTTCGGTTTTCCTGGTCTTCAATACGTAGTAGAGATTCGTTAATACAATCTTGTTGATGGTCGAGAACACATTTGACTTTTGCATTATAATGCAGTAGAGCATTTTGCGTATCTTCCACAGTTTCAACCCTGGTGCCCATGCTACGAAGATCAGATTTGATATCTGCAAGGTCTTTTACTAGTGGCGTAAGAGCTTGGTATAGTGTCCTTTTTATAAAGCCTCTTGATGCTGGAACCACACGAGAGTCATCCCCAGTATCAGAGTTACCGCCTGTGCTATCCATATCGGAGTCGTCCTCCATAGGATTATCATCAGATAGTAACTGTGCTTGCTTAGATTTACTAGCTGGTGAAGCTGTTAACTTTTTTCTTAAGAATTTATCAAGATCTGCTTGCGTTTTATGGGACTTAGGGGTAGGCGCTGCTTCTCGGATTTTATCTTTTGACGTTTTAACCATTATAGCGTAATAAGGTCTGAGTAATCAAATGTTCTGGCGGTTTCAGTAACAGGTAAGTATTCAAGCCAGCATCTGTATAGCGAAGTTTACAGGATTAATCTCTCACAGAGATTTATGGTATAAAGGCTAATGCACTGTATTAGAGCTTGTGACAGTGTTGTAGTATAGAGCAAGGTAAATCAAATCAGCCGCTCTGCAAGATGGCCGCCGGTTACAGTCCCCTTCCCCCACTCACCGGAAAAGTCCTGCAACGCGTGCCGGCCCGTTTCTGTGTGCTGTCGCTAGGCTGGGACTATGTCCTTATCTAGTGTACCTCCGGTTGTACGGGACCAGCTGCCGGGGAGGAGGGGATGGCTGCAGAGACCCGAGTGTCTGGCGTCCGCAGAAGTCCACTACCACAGCCGCGTGTGGAGTAGGCTGCCGTTTCAATCTTATGCGGTAAGTTGTAAGACTTTCTCCTATGGGCCCAGCAGTGGTGTTATATGGTGGTAGGGAGATGTCATGTTGTATCTGGAACACCGGGGGTGATTTCCTTGGACGGATGAAGTGAGATTTCTTTCTCGTGGTCGGAGCTCTCACTCAACACGTCTTTCCACCATCAGCGCTAGGCCACGCCCCGATAGCCAGGGGTTTGAAACTATTTTTTTAAGAATTCTGTACTGACTGGATTTCCAGATTATGAGGTCCTAGGCTATAGGAACTTTAGTATTTGCTGCTATTTACAATAAGTGACACAAAAGATTGGTAAAGACACCAATTTTGGAGATGGAGAGGCAAGGCTGAAGAGGAGGAGGAGGCCTTTATTGGAAGATAACAATTCTTGTGTTGTTATGTTCAAACGTCTTATCTAGTAAGTTTCCCATAGGAAGGCATTGGGAATAGAGACATATTTTTTTCAAAATTCCATGTAGGTGTCGTGGTATGGCACCATTTGCTTGTTAGGAAGTCATATGAGTTTATTTTACATGATGGTGTTCATTATGTTATTTTAGTCTTTGAAGCCAGTGACTCCATAGGGACTTGTTTTTTGATTAAATTTGCCACCAGTCTCTACTTATTTGTCCCAGAGTAGTATGTGATATCTCATAGGCAGGGATTTGAAACTATTTTTTTAAGAATTCTGGACTGACTGGTTTCCTGGATGATGAGGTCTTAGGCTATGGGAACTTTACTGTCTGCTGATTTTTATAATAAGTAACGCAAAGAATTGGTAAAGACACCAATTTTGGAGATGGAGAGGCAAGGCTGAAGGGGAGGAGGAGGCCTTTATTTGAAGATAACAATTCTTGTGTTGTTATGTTCAAAAGTCTTATCTAGTAAGTTTCCCATAGCTCGCTATCTTTTTTTCCAAACTCTTCATGTACCCACTATCTGACAAATATAATAGAAGTAGCATTATTTACTCACCTAATATTCCAAGAGCTGTTTTACAAATGGTTGGAGAATCATATGTATATTGGGCTTAAAGCCAATGCCTGTAGTGGTGCCATAGGTTTAGATAAAGAACCAGGACTGAAGCAGATTTTGAGAGCTTTTGTGTGATGATAAATTGTGTAGACTTAGGATATCCAGACCTTGTACGCTTTCCAATGCGTAGCTATCATGTGTTGTACTATAGAATCAATACATTTTGTAAAAAAAAAGTGCTTGTAAAGGGATATACAATTCTGGGTGAATTAATTCTGTGTTTTCCTGTTTACTGTAAAAAAGTTGGGATTTTTTGGTATAGTTTTCAATTTTGTTTTATACTTGCACACATTACATGTTAATGTTGTACTCTCATTTGATTTTGATTGGCTGTGTATAATCATGGAGATTTTATCTAGATTCTTTTACTATATTTTATATGTTATTCTGTTACATTGAAGTTAGATGTACCTCAAATCATTCTAGTTACATTGGTAATATGGTGAGATTGCTATCATATCACTGTGTCATTTCCATTATGTTCATCTAATTTCCAATGGAGATGTCTGGTCAGAAGTGGTTTGTTTGGTTCAGTTGCTGGGCCCTCCTTGGATATTGGTGCTTCATGTGAAGTGGAATAACTTAGGGTAGGTCCCTTTAGCTGGATTTGGTCAGGACACTAAAGAGAGATGTAATGCTTATGTTATTGCTCCTCTCTCTCAAGGTAAAATTGTGTGGTCTGAGATGGTATCATGTTTGTTTTGGAGAAATACCACAGACCAATAACCTTGAAAGGTATTGGGAATAAAGAGGTCTGCTTTTTTCTAAATTCTGTGTAGGTGTCATAGTATGGCGCCATTTGCTGGTTAGGAAGTCATCTGATTTGATTTTAGTGATGGTGTTCACTGTATTTTTTTAGTCTTTGAAACCAGTGACTCCACAGGGACTTGGTTTTGGAAAATTTGTAACCAGTCTCTACTTCTGTGTACCAGAGTAGTATGTGATATCTGATAGCCAGGGGTTTGAAACTATTTTTTTAAGAATTCTGTACTGACTGGATTTCCGGATTATGAGGTCCTAGGCTATAGGAACTTTAGTATTTGCTGCTATTTACAATAAGTGACACAAAAGATTGGTAAAGACACCAATTTTGGAGATGGAGAGGCAAGGCTGAATACCCTCTCTGACGCTACACTGGAGGGTGGACAAGACAGTACACCCATGGCAAACTGGGCCAGTTCTTGCCAATGATCCATGGGGTCTGGGATTAGCATTTCTGACGGAGAAAGGGCACAGTCCAGGTACGAGTGAACCTGGTTGTTTAGGTGCTGCACCTGGTGATGGTGAACATCCCTTTGGTGACTACGATGTGTGTCAGGTCGGGGTATTGGATGTAAAAATGTTGTCATCATATTTTCCAAACTGAATTGGCTGCTGCTGCTGCTGCTGCCGCGGCTGCCGCCTATTGCAGAGGTAGCTCTGCCAGAGGCGGTGGAACAATGAGACAGTGGGGAGCGGAGAGTGGCCCCCCGGTCAGACATGCTTGCAGCAGGTGTTTGCCGTTTGAAAGCCGTGACAAGCTGGCTGCATAGCTTCTCTCGATAATAAGCCAATTTTGCCTCCCTCTCGGAAGGCACAAAAAACTCCCCCATTCTGGCTTCATACCGAGGGTCTAAAAATGTGGCTATCCAGTACTCATCTCTTTGCTTCATGCTAACAATACGACAGTCAGCGCGCAAGTAACGAAGCATACAGCTTGCCATCCTGGCCAGCGTTTCAGAGGGCCCGGTTGGTTCCTTCTCCGCCCCATACTGCCATGGTTGTCCATCATCAAGTTCGTCGTCAGACTCGTCATCACCACCATCACTGTCATGTTGTGCGGCTTCCTCGTCCCCTATCCCTTCCTGTGATTCCATCTCCAAATCCGGCTCCTCTTCAGGTCCTGTTTCCTCATCCTCATCCTCCTCCTCCTCCTCAACATCCATAGCCAGATGTGATCCTTCCTCCATCCTTTGCTGAATCATCACTGTGAGCGTTTGCTCCATAATGAATATCAGCGGTATAACATCGTTCATTCCGCTAGCGTCACGGCTCACAAATCGTGTGGCCTCTTCAAAGGGCCTCAAAACGCGACATGCGTCTCTAACCAGCTGCCAGTGCCTGAGCTCGAAATTACACTGGCTCCAAACGCTGCCCGTCTGCTGCATCAGGAAATCATTCACGGTTTTCTGCTGTTCGTACAGACGGTCCAACATGTGCAGTGTGGAATTCCAGCGTGTTGGAACGTCGCAAATCAGGCTGTGTTCTGGGAGATTGTTTTAACGCTGCAAGTCCAGGAGGGCGTGCTTAAATGCATACTAACGTCTAAAGCGAACGCAAACCTTCCTGGACATGGCCAGCACACCCTTCAAACCAACATATGACTTTAAGAAGCGTGTTATGACCAGATTGATCACATGTGCCATGCAAGGAGCGTGTGTCAGGTGACCTAGGCCCAGTGCAGCCACAACGTTCTTGCCGTTATCAGAGACAACATTGCCCAGTGTGAGTTTCAGAGGAGACAGCCAGCGTGCGATTTCCTCCTTGATGCAGAGCAGCAGCTCCTGCCCTGTGTGGCTTTTCTCGCCCAGGCTCAGCAGGTGTAAGACAGCGTTGTGGCGCTTCACCTTGCACCTATGAAAAGAGGAGGGAGGAGGAGTGGAAGATACGCTGTGTCCTGTCGGGGACGGGAAGGAGGAGGAGGAGGAGTAGGAGGAGGAGGATGGTAGGCGCCTGGTGTCCGGAGTTGAACCAGAAAGATACAAGCGTGGAGGTGGTAATGCCTGGCATTGCTGCGGTGGTGCATCGGACTGCAAAATATTGACCCAGTGGGCCGTGAAAGACATGTACTGTCCCTGCCCATAGTTGCTGCTCCACGTGTCGACGGTGGCATGTACCCTGCTGCACACGGATAATTGCAAGGACTGGCACACCTTTTCCTCCACATGCTTGTGCAAGGCAGGGACAGCTGTTTTGGAGAAGTAATGTCGGCTAGGTATTCGCCACCTAGGCTGAGCGCACGCCATCAATTGCTTGAAGCCGGCGGAGTCGACCAGGTGGTACAGCAGCGACTGCACCACCAACAACTTAGCCAGGTGTGAATTAAGCCGCACGACAAGTGGATGACTGGGTATATATTGTTGCTTATTGGACAACGATTCCATAATGGATAAGTGACGGGACGTAGGAGGAGCACTAGATGACAGTGATGATGATGATGACAACGACATGGTGGATAAGGCCTGGCTACTACTTAGATGACAGGGACGCGGAGCAGCAGCAGCAGCGGAAGAGGGGTCTTCATTAGATGTACATGATGGTGGGGCATGTTGATTGTCCCACATGGCCTTGTGATGCCGTTCCATGTGTTTACGTAGAGCAGTAGTTCCTACATTGCTGCCCTGCCCACGCCTTACTTTCTGCTTGCAGATACGGCACTGTGCCATGTTTTCGTCCTCCGGGAAGGTACAGAAAAATTGCCACACGGCAGAGTACCGTAAAGAGGTAGTACCACGTCCACCACCACCACCACCACCACAACCACCCAAGCTTGCCCCTTGTCTGGCAGGCTTTTTTCGGGAGCCTACACCAGCATCTGTGTCGCCGTCACCGGCTCCTGAGCTGACCCTACCGCTGCAACGTTTTGCAGATTGACTTCTGCCCCTACCTCGGCTTGGCTGTTTATCACGTCCAGTGCCGCCACTACTACCCTCCTCCTCTGACGCCGTCATCACCTCGTCACCTGGTTCCCACGTCCTGTCTAAAAAACATCATCATCATAGCCTTCCTCATCATCCCCGCCACTTCTGTCACTGTGTTGTGAATGTGATGTGACATCATGGCGGGCTCCATGCCCCCCCTCATTACTGCGTCTGCCACCACGGCTACCACCACCAACACCCCCACTACCGCAGCTATGCGTCTCGGTCACCGCTTCCACCTCCACCACCACTGCAACACACTCCGTTGGCTGACTCGCGGAAAACAAATCATCATCATCATCACTATGTTGTTCAGTATCTTCCTTCGCACCCGAGGAGATGTCTCTTAGGACTCTCAGGAAAGATGGCTTCCCGCTAGGAAGGGGGAGCGAAGACATAGATGAAGGAATGGAAACGCTAGAAATACCTATATTACTACTGTCACCGTGCCAAGGAACTGTAGAGGATCTGGAATCCAACGAAACCTGGCTTGAAGCCAGATCGTCAGAGTCTTCCTGCTGAGATGACCGCGAGCCAGCCAACCAGTCCACAATGGCCGTATTGTCTAAAGTAACCTGCCCACCGGAGGAGATGGACAAGTCTGGCTTGCTGATACTACTACCAGCAGGCACATGGCAGCTGCTACTAGTGGAACTGGGCACATGTCTTGTGCCACAAATGCTGGTACTGGGTGTGGCACCAACAGATCCAACATTTGGACTGGAAGAGGAGACGGCATGAGTGTTTTTTCCTCTACCCCGTCCTTTCACAACCTTTTTTTTCCCAGACATTTCAGAGCCCCTTCTAAAAGCGTATTCACACACTAACACTGGCTTGGCAAATGGCAATGAATGAGAATTTCAATCAGCCTCGCTGCAGTGCACTCAGGGAATGCTGGGCCTTGTATTACTACTTGGCTGCCTGTATCGCAAGTTGGGTTGTTTGTTATGTTAACGGCCGGGGATGAGCCCCTTCTATAAGCGTATTCACACACTGACACTGGCTTGGCAAATGGCAATGAATGAGAATTTCAATCAGCCTCGCTGCAGTGCACTCAGGGAATGCTGGGCCTTGTAGTACTACTAGGCTGCCTGTATCGCAAGTTGGATTGTTATTCCTGTTATCGGCCAGGGATGAGCCCCTTCTAAAAGCGTATTCACACACTGACACTGGCTTGGCAAATGCCAATGAATGAGAATTTCAATCAGCCTCGCTGTAGTGCACTCAGGGAATGCTGGGCCTTGTATTACTACTAGGCTGCCTGTATCGCAAGTTGGGTTGTTTGTTATGTTAACGGCCGGGGATGAGCCCCTTCTAAAAGCGTATTCACACACTGACACTGGCTTGGCAAATGGCAATGAATGAGAATTTCAATCAGCCTCGCTGCAGTGCACTCAGGGAATGCTGGGCCTTGTAGTACTACTACTACCACTACTACAAAGGCTGCCTGTATTGCAAGTTGGATGCAACAGGGATGAGCCCCTTATAAAAACGTATTCACACACTGGCTGAGTAGTGAGTAGTGGATGAGCCCCTTCGATTTCTGGATTCCTGCCTTTTAGATTCCTAAAGCTTTCCCTTACTGCACAGAGATGCTATCGCTACAGCTCCTGTCTGTAAAATGGCCGCTGAGCTCCGTGCATAGACTTTTATTGCAGGCTTGAGCCCGCCCCTATGCTGCCTCCCGATTGGCTGGGAGAGCCGTTTGCAAGGCATTATGGGGTTTTGACCAAACCCGGTGAAGTTCGGATTCGCTGCGAACCGAACTTTTCCTGAAGTTCGGACCGAAACCGGGTTCGGTTGTCCCGATTCGCTCATCTCTATTCAAATGTCTTATCTAGTAAGTTTCCCATAGGAAGGTATTGGGAATAGAGACATATTTATTTTTAAAAATTCCATGTAGGTGTGGTGGTATGGCACCATTTGCTTGTTAGGAAGTCATATGAGTTTATTTTACATGATGGTGTTCATTATGTTATTTTAGTCTTTGAAGCCAGTGACTCCATAGGGACTTGTTTTTTGATTAAATTTGCCACCAGTCTCTACTTATTTGTCCCAGAGTAGTATGTGATATCTCATAGGCAGGGATTTGAAACTATTTTTTTAAGAATTCTGGACTGACTGGTTTCCTGGATGATGAGGTCTTAGGCTATTGGAACTTTACTGTCTGCTGATTTTTATAATAAGTAACGCAAAGAATTGGTAAAGACACCAATTTTGGAGATGGAGAGGAAAGGCTGAAGGGGAGGAGGAGGCCTTTATTTGAAGATAACAATTCTTGTGTTGTTATGTTCAAAAGTCTTATCTAGTAAGTTTCCCATAGAAAGGTATTGGGAATAGAGACATATTTTTTTTTTCAAAATTCCATGTAGGTGTCGTGGTATGGCACCATTTGCTTGTTAGGAAGTCATATGAGTTTATTTTACATGATGGTGTTCATTATGTTATTTTAGTCTTTGAAGCCAGTGACTCCATAGGGACTTGTTTTTTGATTAAGTTTGCCACCAGACTCTACTTATTTGTCCCAGAGTAGTATGTGATATCTCATAGGCAGGGATTTTAAACTATTTTTTTAAAGATTTCTGGACTGACTGGTTTCCTGGATGATGAGGTCTTAGGCTATGGGAACTTTACTGTCTGCTGATTTTTATAATAAGTAACGAAAAGAATTGGTAAAGACACCAATTTTGGAGATGGAGAGGCAAGGCTGAAGGGGAGGAGGAGGCCTTTATTTGAAGATAACAATTCTTGTGTTGTTATGTTCAAAAGTCTTATCTAGTAAGTTTCCCATAGCTCGCTATCTTTTTTTCCAAATTCTTCATGTACCCACTATCTGACAAATATAATAGAAGTAGCATTATTTACTCACCTAATATTCCAAGAGCTGTTTTACAAATGGTTGGAGACTCATATGTATATTGGGCTTAAAGCCAATGCCTGTAGTGGTGCCATAGGTTTAGATAAAGAACTAGGACTGAAGCAGATTTTGAGAGCTTTTGTGTGATGATAAATTGTGTAGACTTAGGATATCCAGACCTTGTACGTTTTCCAATGCGTAGCTATCATGTGTTGTACTATAGAATCAATACATTTTGTAAAAAAAATGGCTTGTAAAGGGGTATACACTTCTGGGTGAATTAATTCTGTGTTTTCCTGTTTACTGTAAAAAAGTTGGGATTTTTTGGTATAGTTTTCAATTTTGTTTTATACTTGCACACATTTCATGTTAATGTTGTACTCTCATTTGATTTTGATTGGCTGTGTATAATCATGGAGATTTTATCTAGATTCTTTTACTATATTTTATATGTTATTCTGTTACATTGAAGTTAGATGTACCTCAAATCATTATAGTTACATTGGTAATATGGTGAGATTGCTATCATATCACTGTGTCATTTCCATTATGTTCATCTAATTTCCAATGGAGATGTCTGGTCAGAAGTGGTTTGTTTGGTTCAGTTGCTGGGCCCTCCTTGGATATTGGTGCTTCATGTGAAGTGGAATAACTTAGGGTAGGTCCCTTTAGCTGGATTTGGTCAGGGCAATAAAGAGAGATGTAATGCTTATGTTATTGCTCCTCTCTCTCAAGGTAAAATTGTGTGGTCTGAGATGGTATCATGTTTGTTTTGGAGAAATACCACAGAATAATAACCTTGAAAGGTTTTGGGAATAAAGAGGTCTGCTTTTTTCAAAATTCTGTGTAGGTGTCATAGTATGGCGCCATTTGCTGGTTAGGAAGTCATCTGATTTGATTTTAGTGATGGTGTTCACTGTGTTTTTTTAGTCTTTGAAACCAGTGACTCCACAGGAACTTGGTTTTGGTAAATTTGTCACCAGTCTCTACTTCTGTGTACCAGAGTAGTATGTGATATCTGATAGCCAGGGGTTTGAAACTATTTTTTTAAGAATTCTGTACTGACTGGATTTCAGGATTATGAGGTCCTAGGCTATAGGAACTTTAGTATTTGCTGCTATTTACAATAAGTGACAGATAAGATTGGTAAAGACACCAATTTTGGAGATGGAGAGGCAAGGCTGAAGGGGAGGAGGTGGCCTTTATTTGAAGATAAAAATTCTTGTGTTGTTATGTTCAAAAGTCTTATCTAGTAAGTTTTCCATAGGAAGGTATTGGGAATAGAGACATATTTTTTTTTCAAAATTCCATGTAGGTGTCGTGGTATGGCACCATTTGCTTGTTAGGAAGTCATATGAGTTTATTTTACATGATGGTGTTCATTATGTTATTTTAGTCTTTAAAGACAGTGACTCCATAGGGACTTGTTTTTTTATTAAATTTGCCACCAGTCTCTACTTATTTGTCCCAGAGTAGTATGTGAAATCTCATAGGCAGGGAATTGAAACTATTTTTTTAAGAATTCTGGACTGACTGGTTTCCTGGATGATGAGGTCTTAGGCTATGGGAACTTTACTGTCTGCTGATTTTTATAATAAGTAACGCAAAGAATTGGTAAAGACACCAATTTTGGAGATGGAGAGGAAAGGTTGAAGGGGAGGAGGAGGCCTTTATTTGAAGATAACAATTCTTGTGTTGTTATGTTCAAAAGTCTTATCTAGTAAGTTTCCCATAGCTCGCTATCTTTTTTTCCAAATTCTTCATGTACCCACTATCTGACAAATATAATAGAAGTAGCATTATTTACTCACCTAATATTCCAAGAGCTGTTTTACAAATGGTTGGAGACTCATATGTATATTGGGCTTAAAGCCAATGCCTGTAGTGGTGCCATAGGTTTAGATAAAGAAACAGGACTGAAGCAGATTTTGAGAGCTTTTGTGTGATGATAAATTGTGTAGACTTAGGATATCCAGACCTTGTACGTTTTCCAATGCGTAGCTATCATGTGTTGTACTATAGAATCAATACATTTTGTAAAAAAAAAGTGCTTGTAAAGGGGTATACACTTCTGGGTGAATTAATTCTGTGTTTTCCTGTTTACTGTAAAAAAGTTGTGATTTTTTGGTATAGTTTTCAATTTTGTTTTATACTTGCACACATTTCATGTTAATGTTGTACTCTCATTTGATTTTGATTGGCTGTGTATAATCATGGAGATTTTATCTAGATTCTTTTACTATATTTTATATGTTATTCTGTTACATTGAAGTTAGATGTACCTCAAATCATTATAGTTACATTGGTAATATGGTGAGATTGCTATCATATCACTGTCATTTCCATTATGTTCATCTAATTTCCAATGGAAATGTCTGGTCAGAAGTGGTTTGTTTGGTTCAGTTGCTGGGCCCTCCTTGGATATTGGTGCTTCATGTGAAGTGGAATAACTTAGGGTAGGTCCCTTTAGCTGGATTTGGTCAACTCAGGGCAATAAAGAGAGATGTAATGCTTATGTTATTGCTCCTCTCTATCAAAGTAAAATTGTGTGGTCTGAGATGGTATCATGTTTGTTTTGGAGAAATACCACAGACCAATAACCTTGAAAGGTATTGGGAATAAAGAGGTCTGCTTTTTTCAAAATTCTGTGTAGGTGTCATAGTATGGCGCCATTTGTTGGTTAGGAAGTCATCTGATTTGATTTTAGTGATGGTGTTCACTGTGTTTTTTTAGTCTTTGAAACCAGTGACTCCACAGGGACTTGGTTTTGATAAATTTGTCACCAGTCTCTACTTCTGTGTACCAGAGTAGCATGTGATATCTGATAGCCAGGGGTTTGAAACTATTTTTTTAAGAATTCTGTACTGACTGGATTTCCGGATTATGAGGTCCTAGGCTATAGGAACTTTAGTATTTGCTGCTATTTACAATAAGTGACACAAAAGATTGGTAAAGACACCAATTTTGGAGATGGAGAGGCAAGGCTGAAGGGGAGGAGGAGGCCTTTATTTGAAGATAACAATTCTTATGTTATGTTCAAAAGTCTTATCTAGTAAGTTTTATATAGGAAGGTATTGGGAATAGAGACATATTTTTTTTGTCAAAATTCCATGCAGGTGTCGTGGTATGGCACCATTTGCTTGTTAAGAAGTCATATGAGTTTATTTTACATGATGGTGTTCATTATGTTATTTTAGTCTTTGAAGCCAGTGACTCCATAGGGACTTGTTTTTTGATTAAATTTGCCACCAGTCTCTACTTATTTGTCCCAGAGTAGTATGTGATATCTCATAGGCAGGGATTTTAAACTATTTTTTTAAGAATTCTGGACTGACTGGTTTCCTGGATGATGAGGTCTTAGGCTATGGGAACTTTACTGTCTCCTGATTTTTATAATAAGTAACGCAAAGAATTGGTAAAGACACAAATTTTGGAGATGGAGAGGCAAGGCTGAAGGGGAGGAGGAGGCCTTGATTTGAACATAACAATAATTGGGTTTTAATGTTCAAAAGTCTTATCTAGTAAATTTCCCATAGCTCACTATCTCTTTGCCCAAATTCTTTATGTACCCACTATCTGACCAATATAATAAAATAATTATTATTTACTCAGCTAATATTCCAAGAGCATTTTTACAAATGGTTAGAGACTCATATGTATATTGGGCTTAAAGCCAATGCCTGTAGTGGTGCCATAGGTTTATAGATAAAGAACCCGGACTGAAGCAGATTTGTAGAGCTTTTGTGTGATGATAAATTGTGTAGATTTAGCATATCCAGGCCTTGTTTGTTTTCCATTGTGTAGCTATCATGTGTGTTACTAAAGAATCAATACATTTTGTATCTGTAGAGCTATAAAAAAAAAGTTAGATTGGGGTTAGAAAGGGGTGTACTCTTCTGGCTTAATTAATTCATCTGCATTTTCCTATTTACTGTAAAAAAGTTGAGATTTTTGGTATAGTTTTCAATTTTGTTTTAAACTTGCACACATTTCATGTTAATGTTGACCTCTCATTTGATTGTGATTAGTTGTGTATAATCATAGAAATTTGCCAGAGAAATGTCCAAGACCAATAACCTTGGAACGTATTGGGAATAGAGATGTCTGCTTTTTTCAAAATTGCATGTAGTTTTCGTGGCATGACACCTTTTGCTATTTAGGAAGTCATATGATTTGAATTTACGTGATAGTTGTCACAATTTGTGGGTATGTGTTCCCACTAGGCCGCACTGCAGTAGTGGAGTAGCAGCTGGCCAAACAACAGTCTATACAAAGTCCTAGCACAAGATTACCTAAAATAGTCCAGAAAGTAGCAGATACTTAGGCACAGATCAAACTTGAAGGTAGATCACGCCACACATGGAGGATGATATCAGGCATGGCAGATGACACCAGACTTGACAGGTGGCACAACACAACTCCAACACTAAATAAGGCTCAAGAACAAAAGGATACAGGTAGCAGGGCACCGGAAGACTGGGAACAGGATACGACTAAGGGACCATTTGTTAAAATTAACATGGGAATACACAGCAATGCTCAGGCAAGGAGTGAAAGGGCAAGGCCCTTTTTAAAATCTAGGGTGATCTGGGGATAATTAATTACATGTGCGCACGCTGGCCCTTTAAAGTCGGGAACGAGAGCGCGCACCCTAGTAGTCACTGCAGGTCAGAGCGGATGCATGTGCTGGTGTCTCTGGGGAGGGAGACGTCGGCAGGAGGAGAGAGGTCTGTGGTCACGGCCAGCAGCAGGTAAGAGGAGGCGATCAGTGGCAATGGGTATTTATTCTTGACCGTGAACTGGTTGAGACTACGGTAGTCAATGCAGGGTCGAAGAGATCCGTCTTTATTTTTAACGAAGAAGAACCCAGCCCCGGCCGGGGAGAAGGATTCTCCTATGAAGCCCCTCTCCAGATTCTCCTTGACAAAGGCTGACATGGACTGGGTCTCCGGCAAGGAGAGAGGGTATACCCATCCACGGGAAGGTGAAGCATCTGGGACCAGTTCAATCGGACAGTCGTAAGACTGATTTGGGGGAAGCATCTCAGCTTCCTTCTTGCTGAAGACATCTGCAAACTAAGCAAAATGAGGAGGTAATGCTGCTAATGAATGAGACAGAGGAGGCTGGACAGGGTGAATCTGTAACAGGCAGCGGTGGAGACATTTGGAGCCCCATTAGAGAACTTCTCCGGAATTCCAGTCTAGGGCTGGGGCATGCAACCGGAGCCAAGGCAGATCCAGCAAAATAGGATTGACGGCTTTAGGCAAGACAAGAAATTGAATCAGTTCAGTATAAACGGCTCCAACTTGGAGCTTCAGTGGCTTGGTCTCAGACACGATCGTATCAGGCAGAGGAAGTCCTTTCACTGAGGCAACAGCCAGAGACGTCTCCAAAGGGATTGTGGGTAACAGGAGATGATACACTAGGTCTTGTTGGATAAAGTTTGCCACGGACCCTGAGTCCAGGTAGGCAGAGACCCGGTGCGTCTTCTCGCCGGACACTATGGTTACGGGAATGGACAGTTTGGGAGCAATTTTTATTCATTTAGCGCCATTCCGCCTACAGTTGTCTCTCCAACCAATTCTAGGCACTGGAGTTTTTTGGCTTCTGGGGACACAAATGCACATAATGGCCCCCGAGGCCGAAATACAGACAGAGTCTCGAAGTGTGTCCGTGTTGTCTCTCCTGGACTGACAATTTGAGGAGGTCCACTTGCATAGGCTCCTCTGGTGGAACAACGGATGAGGGCAGCAGGGGTTGCTGGAAAGTAGGAGCCAACAGAGGGGATTTTATTTCCCGGCCAACCTCTTGGGACCGTTACTGGATCCTCATGTCAATCCAGGTGGCCTGAAGAATGTCCCTGCCAAAATGTTAGCCAGCAAGGCCTAGTTGTTGCAGGTTAGTTCTGCAGCCAGGGTACGGAACTGAATGGAGTACTCACCCACGGAGATGTCTCCCTGGCGAAGGGTCAGCAGAGATGCAGCTGCAGAAGAGACTCTCCCAGGTTCCTCAAATACTGTATGAAAAGTCTGTAAGAAACACTGTAAGTCATGGGTCTCTGGTCCCTGACATTCCCAAATGGGTTTCGCCCATACCAGGGCCTTGCCAGTAAGGAGAGAGATTATGAAGGCGATCCTTGAATCATCAGAAGCAAAGGCCTTGCATGCAGTCTGAATTGGATCTGGCATTGGTTCAGAAATCCCCTGCAGGTCCTCGGGTCTCTGTCATAGCAAGGAGCTAGTGGCAGAGAGAATCGGGGATAAACACTGGTACTGACATGAGGCATAGCAAGAGGAACAGCAGGAGCAATAGAAGCAGTTGCTGTGAAGACTGCAGCTTGCGCATCCAACCGATGTGAAATGGCATTTACCGCCTAAATGGTTTGATCCTGTCATGACCGGAGGTCTCGCATGTCTGCCTGCATGACTTGTGACGTCGTCATGCTATACGGTTGACCAGTGGGGTCCATAGCCTGAGTGTACTGCCACGATATGTGGGTATGTGGACTCACTAGGCCGCACCGCCGTAGCAGAGTAGAAGCTGGCCAAACAACAGTCTATACAAAGTCCCAGCACAAGTTTACCTGAAATAGTCCAGACAGTAGGCACAGATGGAAGTTGAAGGTAGATGACGCCACATGTGGCGAATGATATCAAGTGTGGTAGATGACACCATACATGGTGTATGACAGCAGGCGTGACAGGTGGCACAACACGACTCCAACACTAAATAAGGCTCAGGAGCAAACACAGCATGGGATACAGGATACAGGTAGCAGGGCACGGAAACACTGGTAATAGGATACGACTAAGGGACCACTTGCTAAGACTAACATGGGAATACACAACAACGCTCAGGCAAGGAATGAAAGAGAAGGGCCCTTTTAAAAGTCCAGGTTGATCTGCAGGGCAGGGCAAATGCATGTGCTGGCGTCTCCGGGGAGGGAGACTTTGGCAGGAGAAGAGAGGTCTGCGGTCGTGGCCATCATTTTTTTAAGAATTCTGGACTGACTGGTTTCCTGAATAATGAGGTCCTAGGCTATGGGAAATTTACACCCATGTTTGTAAAACCCACGTTTTGTAACACCCATGGCCACGGACCGTCAGGATTACTCACTTCCTGATGGCCGCAGCCATGGATCAGTGAGCTCTGGCCCGCATCTCCTACTAGCGAGACACCAGCACTCACTTCTGCTTCACTCTGCTGTGTCCCATAGGGTGTGCGCGCAAGCTCGTGCCCGGTCTTAAAGGGCCAACTACCAATGTCCCATCCGAGCCA
This sequence comes from Rhinoderma darwinii, assembly GCF_050947455.1. Classification (NCBI taxonomy): domain Eukaryota; kingdom Metazoa; phylum Chordata; class Amphibia; order Anura; family Rhinodermatidae; genus Rhinoderma; species Rhinoderma darwinii. Next base: position 355,676 of record NW_027461690.1, read on the forward strand.
ATCTTCGCTACTGTCTGAAGTTACCACAGGTACACCTATCCGAACTATAGACTTTGACTTGGTATCCTGTTGGCTAGCTGCTATTCCATCAATGCGGTACGGCTCAGTGGGTCCACGCACCCAACGTGACACTGTTTGCTGCTGTTTACAATAAGTGACCCAGAGGATTGGAAAATACACCAATTTTAGAGATGGAGAGGCAAGGCTGAAGGGGAGGAGGAGGCCTTTATTTGAACATAACAATAGTTGTGTTGTTATGTTCAAAAGTCTTATCTAGTAAATATCCCGTAGCTCGCTATCTTTTTGTCCACATTCTTCACGTACCCACTATCTGACCAATATAATAGAAGAAGCATTATTTACTCAGCTAATATTCCAAGAGCTGTTTTACAAATGTTTGGAAACTCATATGTATATTGTGCTTAAAGCATTGGCCTGTAGTGGTGCCATAGATTTAGACATACAGAGCCCGGACTGAAGCAGATTGGGAGAGCTTTTGTGTGATGATCAATTGTGTAGATTTAGGTTATCCAGGCCTTGTAAGTTTTATAATGTGTAGCTATCATGTGTGTTACTAAAGAATCAATACATTTTGTATCTGTAGAGCTATAAAAAGTTATATTGTAAAGGGGTGTACACTTCTGGCTGAATTAATTCTTCTGCATTTTCCTGTTTACTGTAAAAAAGTAGGGATTTTTTGGTATAGTTTTCAATTTTGTTTTATACTTGCACACATTTTATTTTAATGTTGTCCTCTCATTTGGTTTTGATTGGTTGTATATAATCATGGAGATTTTATCTAGATTCTTTTACTATATTTTTATAAGTTATTCTGTTATGTTGAAGTTAGATGTACCTCAAATCATTATAGTTACATTGGTAATATGGTGAGATTGCTATCATATCACTGTGTCATTTCCATTATGTTCATCTAATTTCCAATGGAGATGTCTGGTCAGAAGTGGTTTGTTTGGTTCAGTTGCTGGGCACTCCTTGGATATTGGTACTTCTTGTGTAGTGGAATAACTTATGGCAGGTCCCTTTAGCTGGATTTGTTCAGGGCAATAAAGAGAGATGTAATGCTTATGTTATTGCTCCTCTCTCTCTCTCTCTCTCTCTCTCTCTCTCTCTCTCTCTCTCACTCTCTCTCTCTCTGTAAAATTGTGTGGTCTGAGATGGTATCAGGTTTGTTTTGGAGAAATGCCACAGACCAATAACCTTGTAAGGTATTGGGAATAAAGAGGTCTGCTTTTTTCAAAATTCTGTGTAGGTGTCATAGTATGGCACCATTTGCTCGTTAGTAAGTCACCTGATTTGATTTTAGTGATGGTGTTCACTGTGTTTGTTTAGTCTTTGAAACCAGTGACTCCACAGGTACTTGGTTTTGGTAAATTTGTTACCAGTCTCTACTTCTGTGTACCAGAGTAGTGTGTGATATCTGATAGCCAGGGGTTTGAAACGATTTTTTTTAAGAATTCTGTACTGACTGGATTTCTGGATGATGAGGTCCTAGGCTATAGGAACTTTAATATTTGCTGCTATTTACAATAAGTGACACATAAGATTGGTAAAGACACCAATTTTGGAGATGGATAGGAAAGGCTGAAGGGGAGGAGGAGGCCTTTATTTGAACATAACAATAATTGTGTTTTTATGTTCAAAAGTCTTACCTAGTAAATTTCCCATAGCTCGCTATCTCTTTGTCCATATTTTTTACGTACCCACTATCTGTCCAATATAATAGAAGTAGCATTATTTTCTCAGCTAATATTCCAAGAGCTGTTTTACAAATGGTTAGAGGCACATATGTATATTGTGCTTAAAGACAATGCCTGTAGTGGTGCCATAGGTTTACAGATAATGAACCAGGAATGAAGCAGATTTTGAGAGCTTTTGTGTGATGATAAATTGTGTAGATTTAGGATATCCAGGCCTTGTTTGTTTTCCAATGTGTAGCTATCATGTGTGTTACTAAAGAATCAATACATTTTGTATCTGTAGAGCTATAAAAAAAAGTTAGATTGTAAAGGGGTGTACTCTTCTGGCTAAATTAATTCATCTGCATTTTCCTGTGTACTGTAAAAAAGTTGAGATTTTTTTGTATAGTTTTCAATTTTGTTTTAAACTTGCACATATTTCAGATTTTTTAAATTATATTTGTATATGTTATTCTGTTACGTTGAAGTTAGATGTACCTCAAATCATGATGGTCACATTAGTAATATGATGAAATTGCTATCACGTCACTGTGTAACTTCCATTTTTTTCACCTAATTTCCAAAGGAGGTGTCTGGTCAGAACAGGTTTGTTTGGTTCAGTTATTGGGCCCTTCTTGGGTATTACCACAAAATTGTAAACATATTTGCTATTAAAGCAAACAAAAGCCCTATTTTACGGCTAGCTGCATTAGTGTAGGCTAAAATATAACTTTTATTAATTATTCCTAAAAGGACAATGAAAGGAAAACATACACACTTTTAAAATTTCGCCAATGTTCACTGACAGTGAGAGGACTGATTGACACGTTGCTATAAAGCAGTCGCTCAGTGCGGACTAAGTGTCAGAGTGAGGACAGTGTCCGGTCAGAAGTGGTTTGTTTGGTTCAGTTATTGGGCCCTTCTTGGATATTGGTGCTGCATGTGTAGTGGAATAATTTAGGGTAGGTCCCTTTAGCTGGATTTGGTCAGGGCAATAAAGAGAGATGTAATGCTTATGTTATTGCTTCTCTCTCAAGGTACAATTGTGTGGTCTGAGATGGTTTCATGTTTGTTTTGGAGAAATGCCCGAGACCAATAAACTTGGAAGGTGTCACGGCGCGGGGTGTGGACCCACTGGGCTGTACCGCGTAGCGGGGTAGCAGCTGGCCAACAAGGTACAAAACAATGTCTATAGTTCTGAATGGGTACCTGAGGCAATGTAGACAGTGGCAGGAGCACGACTTGACTTTCACAGCAGGTGACGCCGCGGATGCAGCGGGAAGACAAGACTTGACTTTCACAGCAGGTGACGCCACGGATGCAGCGGGAAGACATGACTTGACTTTCACAGCAGGTGATGCCGCGGATGCAGCGGGAAGACACGACTTGACTTTCACAGCAGGTAACGATAGCTTGGGATACAGGGTACAGGCAGCAGGAACGGGTAACACTGGGAACTGGAAGACACTGGGAGAACTTTAGCAAGACAAACTAGGGTATACAACAACGCTCAGGCAAGGAACCAGTGGGCAGGGCCCCTTATTATAGTGCAGCAGCCATTTGGGCTGATAATTGATCTTAGACAGCTGGACGCGTACTGGCCCTTTAAGGCCGTGCACGCGCGAACGCGCGCTCCCTGCGGGACACAGTCTGAGGACCGGGAAGAGAGTGCCGGCGTCTCACTGGAGGGAGCGAACGCAGAGAAGAGAGACGTCCTTGGCAGGGATCGTCAAGGGGTAAGTCAGAACGACGACCCCCGGCCATAGACGTAACAGAAGGTATTGGGAATAGAGACATGTTTTTTTCAAAATTCCATGTAGGTGTCGTGGTATGGCACCATTTGCTTGTTAAGAAGTCATATGAGTTTATTTTACATGATGGTCTTCACTATGTTATTTTAGTCTTTGAAACCAGTGACTCCATAGGGACTTGGTTTTAGTAAATTTGCCACCAGTCTCTACTTATTTGTACCAGAGTAGTATGTGATATCTGATTTGAAACTATTTTTTTAAGAATTCTGGACTGACTGGTTTACTGGATGACAAGGTCCTAGGCTATGGGAACTTTACTGTCTGCTGCTTTTTATAATAAGTAACGCAAAGGATTGGTAAAGACACCAATTTTGGAGATGGAGAGGCAAGGCTGAAGGGGAGGAGGAGGCCTTTATTTGATCATAACAATTCTTGTGTTGTTATGTTCAAAAGTCTTATTTAGTAAATTTCCCATAGCTCGCTATCTCTTTGCCCAAATTTTTTACGTACCGACTATCTGACCAATATAATAGAAGTAGCATTATTTATTCACCTAATATTCCAAGAGCTGTTTTATAAATGGTTAGAGACACATATGTATATTGTGCTTAAAGAGACTCTGTCACCACATTATAAGTGCCCTATCTCCTACATAAGGAGATGGGCGCTGTAATGTAGGTGACAGTAATGCTTTTTATTTAAAAAAAACAATCTTTTTTCACAAAGTTAGGAGCGATTTAAGTTTATGCTAACGAGCTTTCTTAATGCCCAAGTGGGCGTACTTTTACTTTCGACCAAGTGGGCGTTGTACAGAGGAGTGCATGACGCTGACCAATCAGCATCATGCACTCCTCTCCATTAATTTACACTGCACTAGCGATATAGATATATCGCTATGTGCAGCCTCATACACAAACCCTAACATTACTACAGTGTCCTGATAATGAATACACATGAAATCCAGCCTGGACGTCATTTGTACTCAGAATCCTGACACTTCTGACTCTTTTTTTGTGAGATTCCGGCAAGTGAAACCAAATCTCGTTTAGCTCCGTGATCTCTCGAGATTTCGTATCCGTTGCTGGAATCTCACAAAAAAAGATTCAGAAGTGTCAGGATTCTGAGTACACATGATGTCCAGGCTGAATTTCATGTGTATTCATTATCAGGACACTGTAGTAATGTTAGGGTTTGTGTATGAGGCTGCACATAGCGATATATCTATATAGCTAGTGCAGTGTAAATGAATGGAGAGGAGTGCATGATGCCGATTGGTCAGCGTCATGCACTCCTCTGTACAACACCCACTTGGTCAAAAGTAAAAGTACGCCCTCTTGGGCATTAAGAAAGCTCATTAGCATAAACTTAAATCGCTCCTAACTTTGTGAAAAAAGATCGTTTTTTTAAATAAAAAGCACTGCTGTCACCTACATTACAGCGCCCATCTCCTTATGTAGGAGATAGGGCACTTATAATGTGGTGACAGAGTCTCTTTAAAGCCAATGCCTCTAGTGGTTCAATAGGTTTAGAGATAAAGGAGCCGGACTGAAGAAGATTAGTAGAGCTTATGTGTGAAAATAAATTTTGTAGATTTAGGATATCCAGGCCTTGTACGTTTTCCAATGAGTAGCTATCATGTGTGTTACTAAAGAAGCAATACATTTTATATCTGTAGAGCTATAAAACAGTTAGATTGTACACTACTGGGTGAACTAATTCTTCTGTGATTAGATTTTTTTTTTATAGATTTTCTTTACGTTATTCTGTTACATTGAAGTTAGATGTACCTCAAATCATGATGGTCAAAATGGTAATATTATGAGATTGCTATCATGTCACTGTGTCATTTCCATTATTTTCACCTAATTTCCAATAGAGATGTCTGGTCAGAAGTGGTTTGTTTTGTTCAATTATTATGCCCTTCTTGGATATTGGTGCTGCATGTGTAGTGGAATGACTTAGGGCAGGTCCCCTTAGCTGGATTTGGTCAGGACAATAAAGAGAGATGTAATGCTTATGTTATTGCTCCTCTCTCGAGGTGCATTTGTGTGGTCTGAGATGGTATCATGTTTGTTTTAGGGAAATGCCAGAGACCAATAACCTTGGGAAGGTATTGGGAGTATAGAGGTCTGCTTTTTTCAAAATTCTGTGTAGGTGTCGTGGTATGACACCATTTGCTGGTTAGGAAGTCATCTGAGTTGATTTTACATGATGGTGTTCACTAGCTTTTTTTTAGTGTTTGAAACCAGTGACTCTACGGGAACTTGGTGTTGGTAAATTTGCCACCAGTCTCTACTTCTGTGTACCAGACAGAGTAGTATGTGATTTCAACAGGGGTTTCAAAATTATTTATTTAAGAATTCTGGACTGACTTGTTTTCTAGATGATGTGGTCCTAGACTATGGGAACTTTACTATTTGCTGCTATTTACAATAAGTGACACAAAAGATATATTGGTAAAGACACTAATTTTGGAGATGGAGAGGCAAGGCTGAAGGGGAGGAGGAGGCCTTTATTTGAACTTAACAATACTTGTGTTGTTATGTTCAAAAGTCTTATCTAGTAAATTTACCATAGCTCGCTATATTATTCTCCAAATTCTTCACGTACCCATTATCTGACCTATGTAATAAAAGAAGCATTATTTACTCACCTATTAATTTAGGGTTTCGTAACTCCCGACCATGAAGTAAGAAAGTGGCCGGGAGGCAGCGAGAGCAGAAAGATGTAGCACGGGGTTTAGGGGGCCCCGTTCTAGAGATAGGTGCAAGTCCCAGAGGTGTGACCCGCATCTATCTGACATTTAGGATTTAGGACATATGCTGTGGATATGTCATAAATGTCCCTCATGAAAAAACCCTTTTAAGTAGTCAGACAGCCGTCCCCTTGTAGTAAAATAACTACTGAGGGCTGTATGGGGGGGATTATATTTCAAGGGGAGGTCAGATTGTCTGACTGTCTGCTTGGGGCTCTATAGGGGGGTCTGAGTGTCTGACTCTGACGTCTGTGGGAAGAGGGGGATTATTCTGAATAGGGGGTTTAACCATATAAGTGACTGCAGAGGACACTATGAAGGGGGGAATAATCCCCCCATCCCCCATAGAGTCCTCAGTATTATTATTATTTATTATACAGTAGGGGGGGTTCAGCGTCTGACTGTTGAGTGCTCTAAGGGGGGAAATTATTATCCCCCATAGAGTCCTCAGCAGTAAGTTAGATGGACCCCCCCTTGGTGTATAATTAATCCCTCCCTAGCGTCGGCTGATCAGTTTAAAGTTAGGAGTCGAGTACCACACTAACCACATCGCATGACCACCACCCTGCTTTCCTGTTCCTCTCTGGGGGTGCCTGCATCGTCTAAGAGGCGTGTTCTAACTTCTACCACTAGCAGATGTGCCTATCGTGACACATGCCTGCTAGCCCTATCCCGCCCTACAAATGCTGTCCCTCCCCCAGGGCCAATTCTAGCTTTTCTGCTGCCTGAGGTGAAAATTGAAATGGCGCTTCCCAGATTTTGATTCACATCCTCCTGGCTGTTCTACATCACTAGCAGCCTCCTCCAACTCTTATAGATCCGCCGTTGCCTTGTTCTGGCATGTGCGGTGCAGCTGGGCAGAGTACACATCGCTGCACAGTGCGTGCCCAAGGAGTACAAGGCAATGGCTCATAAGAGAAAGTTGGAAGAGACTGGTAGTGATGTGTAACAGCTAGAGGGATGTCAATCAAGCATGGAAATATGGGTTTGGAGGCAGGACTACGTGATTTTTCAAGATAGCGGCACCACCACATGACCCTTTAATGGGTAATTAGCATATAATGTGTGTCGTTTTAAAAGTTTATGGATTTTGCTGCATCTGAAAAAAACATACGGGGGAATGTTTGGAAATATTGACAGGTCATGTATTACATCATGGCGGCGGTTTAAGGGGGTAAAACTACCTGACAGGTTCCCATTAAATATACAATAAATTCAAAACAATTCCATCTGCCCTGCAATTTTGTTATTATAAATATATCCTAAGTAATTACAGCATCAGAACCAAGCTGTAATGATGGGGGAAGGGAAACGGACAAGTGAGCCCTAATCTACCCGCCACTCTGTCCCTGCCTACTTGCAACGACCCGCCCTAGGCGACGGGGTACAACTGGGCGACAGTCCCTACGCTCAGTAAGTGCACGAGACAAACAGACAAGGGTACACAAAGCTAAGGGAAATGGGGCAGTTGCCCACGGAAACACCGTGAGCAACAAGATTGGTGAACGAGCCGAGTCAAACCAGGAGTGTACGAGGTACAAAACGCAGAGCAGGAGAGTAGTCAGTAAGCCAGGGTCAGTATGGAGCAGGGTCAAATAGTTAGAAGCTGTAGCAGGGCCAGGAAACCACACGAGAAGAATCACAAGCAAAGGAGGAACAGGAAAGGCAGGATATAAATAGACAGAGGGCGGGAGCTAGCTCCGTCTGGCCAGGCTGCGATAGGCTCTCCCACTCCTAAGCCTGCGATCCTGAGTGGTGGAAGATGGAGTCAGTCTCAGAGACATAGACTCAGGTGCAGACTGATTACCTATGGGCGTATACACAGAAGTTGTGCCTGGCAGATCCTTTACAGTACCCCCCCTTTTATGAGGGGCCACCGGACCCTTTCTAAGCGGACCTGGTTTATTGGGGAAACGAAGGTGGAACTTCCTGACCAATACCCCAGCGTGACCATCCCGGGCAGGTACCCAAGTCCTCTCCTCAGGCCCGTATCCTCTCCAATGGACCAGGTACTGGAGGGAGCATTGGACCATCTTGCTGTCCACAATCTTGGGCACCTCGAATTACACCCCCTCAGGGGTGAGAACGGGAACAGGAGGTTTCCTCGAGGGAGCCAAGGACGGGGAGCAGCGTTTAAGGAGGGAGGCATGAAACACGTCGTGTATTCGAAAATATGGGGGCAACTCCAGTCGGAAGGAGACAGGATTGAGGACTTCAATGACCTTATACGGCCCTATAAACCGGGGAGCAAACTTCTTGGACGGGACCTTAAGGCGCAAGTTCCTAGACGATAACCACACCAGATCCCCGACCATAAACAAGGGATTAGCAGAACGTCTTCTTTTAGCCTGAGTTTTTTGTACGCTCTGGGACCCCTCTAGGTTCTTCTGAACCTGGGCCCAGACTGTGCACAGTTCCCGATGAACGACCTCTACCTCGGGATTGTTGGAACTACCAGGTGAAATGGAGGAGAACCGTGGATTAAACCCAAAATTACAGAAAAAGGGGGAGACCCCTGACGAGTTACTGACCCGGTTATTAAGGGAAAATTCGGCGAGGGGAATGAATGACACCCAATCATATTGACAGTCAGAGATAAAACACCTTAAATATTGTTCTAGAGATTGATTAGTCCTCTCGGTTTGGCCATTAGTTTCAGGATGGAAGGCAGAGGAGAAGGACAGATCAATCTCCAACTTTTTACAGAAGGCTCTCCAAAACAATGAAGCAAATTTTACCCCTCTGTCCGAAACAATATTGACAGGGACCCCATGGAGACGCAGGATGTGTTTGACAAACAAGGTAGCTAACGTCTTGGCATTGGGTAGTTTCTTGAGGGGCACAAAGTGGCACATCTTACTGAAGCGGTCTACTACAACCCACACCACCGACTTGCCTTGAGACGGAGGCAAATCGGTGATAAAATCCATGGAGATATGGGTCCAAGGTCTCTGGGGAATTGGCAAAGAACGTAGTAAACCCGCTGGTCGGGACCTGGGAGCCTTGGACCTAGCACAAACCTCACAAGCGGCGACGTAGGCCTTAACATCTTTAGGTAACCCAGGCCACCAATAGTTTCTGGCAATGAGGTGTTTGGTACCCAGGACGCCTGGATGACCAGATAGTGCGGAGTCATGATTTTCCCTAAGTACCCTTAGCCGGAATTGCAGGGGAACAAACAGCTTGTCCTCAGGAAGGTTCCCGGGAGCTGAACCTTGATCAGCCGCAATTTCAGAGACAAAATCAGAATCAATAGAAGAAATGATTATACCAGGAGGCAAAATACAAGCAGGGTCTTCCTCCGCTACGCGACAGTGCATCGGCCTTAATATTTTTAGACCCAGCCCTATAGGTAACCAAAAAGTTGAATCTGGTAAAATATAGCGCCCATCGAGCTTGTCTCGGATTTAGCCTCCGGGCAGATTCTAGGAAAACCAGATTCTTGTGGTCGGTAAGGACCGTTACCTGGTGCCTAGCCCCCTCCAGGAAGTGGCGCCACTCTTCAAATGCCCATTTAATGGCTAAGAGTTCGCGGTTGCCAATATCATAGTTACTCTCAGTGGAAGAAAACTTCCTGGAGAAGTAGGCACAGGGACGGAGATGGGTGAGGGACCTGGTACCCTGGGACAAGACAGCCCCCACTCCCACCTCGGATGCGTCAACCTCCACGATAAATGGCTCCATTTGGTTGGGCTGAACCAGCACCGGGGCCGAGATAAAGCACTTCTTAAGGACCTCAAAAGCCTGGACAGCCTCAGGAGGCCAGTGGAGGAGATCAGCACCTTTGCGAGTGAGGTCCGTAAGAGGCTTAGCGATGACCGAGAAGTTAGCAATAAATCTTCTGTAATAATTAGCGAACCCCAAGAAACACTGTAACGCCTTCAGGGAGGCAGGTTGGACCCATTCCGCCACAGCCTGGACCTTGGCGGGGTCCATGCGGAATTCATGAGGAGTGAGGATTTGACCCAAAAATGCTATCTCCTGGACCCCAAACACACATTTTTCGGTTTTCGCAAACAGTTTGTTTTCCCGAAGGACCTGGAGCACCTTCCTGACATGCTCAATGTGGGAGGACAGGTCCTTGGAAAACACCAGTATGTCATCAAGGTACACTACAAGAAATACCCCCAGGTAATCTCTTAAAATCTCATTTATGAAATTCTGGAAGACCGCGGGAGCATTACACAACCCAAAGGGCATGACGAGGTATTCGAAATGACCTTCGGGCGTGTTGAACGCAGTCTTCCACTCATCCCCCTCTTTGATGCGGATAAGGTTATACGCCCCCCGTAGATCAAACTTAGAGAACCATTGGGTCCCCTGGACCTGATTAAAGAGATCAGGAATCAAAGGAAGGGGATACTGGTTCCTTACAGTGACCTTATTCAAGTTACGGTAGTGAATGCATGGCCTAAGACCACCATCCTTCTTCCCTATGAAGAAGAAGCCAGCACCTACCGGAGAAGTAGAGGGGCGAATGTAACCCTTGGCCAGGCATTCCTGGATATACTCTCTCATGGCTTCACGTTCGGGACAAGAAAGATTAAATATCCTACCCTTAGGGAGCTTAGCTCCTGGTACCAACTCGATAGCGCAATCGTATTCTCTATGAGGAGGTAACACTTCGGAGGCCTCCTTAGAGAAAACATCAGCGAAGTCCTGAACAAACTCAGGTAGCGTGTTCACCTCCTCAGGGGGAGAAATAGAATTAACAGAAAAACATGACGTCAAGCATTCATTACCCCATTTGGTAAGCTCCCCAGTATTCCAGTCAAACATGGGATTATGCAACTGCAACCAGGGAAAGCCTAAAACCAAATCGGACGATAATCCCTGCATCAACAGTACAGAGCACTGCTCCAAATGCATGGAGCCAACAAGGAGTTCAAAAACAGGGGTATGCTGTGTAAAATAACCATTAGCAAGAGGAGTGGAGTCGATACCCACTACCGGGACAGGTTTAGGCAAATCAATCAAAGGCATAGCTAGAGACATAGCAAATTCCACAGACATGATATTAGCAGAAGACCCTGAATCCACGAAGGCACTGCCGGTAGCAGACCTACCACCAAAAGAGACCTGAAAGGGAAGCAAGATTTTATTACGTTTCATATTTACGGGAAATACCTGTGCGCCCAAGTGACCTCCCCGATGATCACTTAGGCGTGGAAGTATTTCCGGCTGCTTATTCTTACGCCTAAGACAGTTGTTCACTTGATGCTTGTCATCCCCACAATAGAAGCAGAGACCATTCTTCCTGCGGAACTCTCTACGTTGTCGGGGGGACACAGAGGCCCCGAGTTGCATAGGTACCTCCGAGTCTTCCGTGGAAGAGCGAAGCAACGGAACCTCGGGAGGCATCATGGGGGAGTCAGAGGGGAAAACACAAAAACGTTCAAGTTGTCGTTCCCTGAGACGTCGGTCAAGTCGTACCGCTAAAGCCATAACCTGGTCTAGGGAGTCAGAAGAGGGATAGTTAACTAGCAGGTCTTTCAGGGCGGTCGACAGACCCAACCTAAACTGGCACCTTAAGGCAGGGTCATTCCACCGAGAAGCTACGCACCACTTCCTAAAGTCAGAACAATACTCCTCAACAGGTCTCTTACCCTGACGTAAGGTCACCAGCTGACTCTCGGCAAAGGCAGTCCTGTCAGTCTCGTCATAAATGAGTCAGAGAGCAGAAAAGAAACGATCAACGGAGGAAAGTTCAGGGGCGTCAGGAGCCAAGGAGAAGGCCCACTCTTGGGGCCCTTCCTGGAGCCGGGACATAATTATACCCACCCGCTGGCTCTCAGAACCTGAGGAGTGAGGCTTTAAGTGAAAATAGAGCCTACAACTCTCCCGAAAGGAGAGAAAAGTCCTCCGGTCCCCTGAGAACCGGTCAGGCAACTTGAGGTGGGGTTCAAGAGGTGAGGTGAGGGGCACTACCATGGTAGCGTCACGCTGGTTGACCCTCTGAGCCAGGGCCTGGACCTGTAGGGAGAGACCCTGCATTTGCTGAGCCAGGGTCTCAAGGGGGTCCATAATAGAGTGAGGGACCAGGGTAGCCTAGGTATATGGGCTTGTGATTATGTAATGGCAGGGGGGTAGGGAAACAGACAGTGAGCCCTAATCTACCCACCACTCAGTCCCTGCCTACTTGCAACGACCCGCCCCAGGCGACGGGGTACAACCGGGCGACGGTCCCTACGCTCAGTAGGTGCACGACAGACAAACAGACAAGGGGACACAAGCAAAGGGAAATGGGGCAGTTGCCCACGGCAACACCGTGAGCAACAAGAGAGGTGAACGAGCCGAGTCAAACCAGGAATGTACGAGGTATTAAACGCAGAGCAGGAGAGTAGTCAGTAAGCCGGGGTCAGTATGAAGCAAGGTCAAATAGCTAGGAGCTGCAGCAAGGCCAGGAAACCACACGAGAAGAATCACAAGCAAAGGAGGAACAGGAAAGGCAGGTATAAATAGACAGAGGGTGGGAGCTAGCTCCGTCTGGCCAGGCTGTGATAGGCTCTCCCACTCCTAAGCCTGCCATCCTGAGTGGTGGAAGATGGAGTCAGTCTCAGAGACATAGAACGAGGTGCAGACTGATTACCCATGGGCGTATACACAGAAGTTGTGCCTGACAGATCCTTTACAGTTACACCAATGTTTAAACGTTCTAACACCATATATCATACGAAAATATTCATTTTGCAGGGTTTACAATAGAATCAGTGAATAAAATATAAAATCATTTTCAAAGAAATTTTTGAGCACATTGGGCTTTTGTCACGGTGGTGATTGTACCCCTGATTTTAACGAGATATTAATAAAGTTTACAAATTTTACTCTTTAGTCACAATCAGTGAATTGGGTGGCAAGGTGATCTGTGATTCTGGCATTGTTTTCTATAAAAAAAACTTATGGCGTTCACCATGCAGGAAAATTAATGTTAACGTTTTATAGTTGGGAACGTTAAGGAAGCGGCGATACCAAATACGTGTACTTTTTTAATGTTTTAAATTTTTCCCTATAATAAAACTTTTATTATGGGAAAAAAGGCGTTTTTTTGTTTATGTAACTTGAAACAATTTTTTTTTATTCAACATTTTTAATAACTTTTTCAAATATTTTTTTCTACTAGGGGACTTGAAAGCCTGATCGCTATTCTAATACACTGCACTACACTACATACATAGTGCAGTGTATTAGACCTGAACTAAGGATGCATGACGGTACGTATTTGTGGACAGCGTGCCTATATGCGAATGAGTCGCAGATGACTTTGGATGAATAGGGATGCGTATTTGAGTAGAATAAAAGCCATTACAGTCGTGTGCATGAGGCCTTAGAGTCCATGCTGTTTAGTTTACAGATTATTGCTTAGGCTGGATACAATTGTAGCATATTACTATCCATGAGAAGTATTTGGCTTCTTTGGGTTTTCACTCCGTGTTTTCATCCCATTACAGCAAAGGTTAAAACAGAAATTTTAGCACAAAGGATATTATAAAGTTGTATAACATTTTTTATTTTACAGTGATCAAGGTTTATTTGCAGAGAACCCCTTTAATACTTACACCCATATTGTCCAAGATTCATATCCCTACATCAAGAGAATTAGAAATTCTACAAGTTTCAGTGTACCAACTATTCCTGTCCAATAGTGGAATGAGATGAACTGGACTTTACTAAATATATCACGCCATGAATTATTACTTACGTTACCTATAACCTCATATTTAACCCCTGACTTTTACAGTTATTTTTGGTTTTTCATTTTCGCTCTTTCCTCCCCAACTTCCAGAAGCCATAAGTTTTTATTTTTTGGTCCAAAAAAAACGTATGAGGGATTGTTTTTTGAAGTACAAGTTGTACTTTTTCACGGCACCATTTATTGTACCATATTATATACTGGGAAACGTAAAGAAAATATTTGCTTAATCGTATTGTCTCCGCTTGTAAAGGGAGTCTAATATTACATTTTAGGAAACGGATGCTTAACCCCTTCGCGCTCAGCGACGTACTATTCCTTCGTGCTAAGTGCATCGTTCGCGCTCAGCGCTGGAATAGTATGTCGCGGGAGGAACGGCCATTTCGGCCATCTTCCCGACACATACAGGAGCTGTAACAGCTGCTAACTCGTACAACAGTCGCCGCAGCTCCTTCTGCGGAGACTGATCGCTGTGTCCCCGCTGATTAGCCCCTTGGAAGCCGCTTGCAATAGCGATAGCGGCTTCTTAGGGTTTAAGCTGCCATCATCGGCCCGCTACACGATAGCGGCCGGCGATGGTGGCTATAGCAACCGGACGCCTAACAATGGCATCCCGCTGTGCCATTTATGGAATCCTTGCTGTCAGTGAGTAGCTGACAGCTGTAATACACTGAACTACGCATATAGTGCAGTGTATTAGAATAGGAATCAGGGCCTCCTGCCCTCAAGTACACTAGTGGGACAAAGTAATAAAGTTAAAAAAAGTTAAAAAAAAGTTGTGTAAAAATAAGAAAATAAAAGTTTTAAAAGTAACAAAAGTAAAAATCCCCCTTTTTCCCTTATCAGTCTTTTATTATTAATAAAAATAAATAAATAAACAAATAAACTATACATAATTGATATCGCCGCATCCGTAACGGCCTGAACTACAAAAGTATTTCGTTATTTATCCCGCGCGGTGAACGCCGTAAAAGAAAATAATAATAAACCATACCAGAATCACAGTTTTTTGGTCACTTCACTTCTCAAAAAATGGAATAAAAAGAGATCAAAAAGTCGCATGTACCTAAAAATGGTACTGATCTAAACTACCGTTCGTTACGCAAAAACAAGTCCTCACACGGCTTTCCTGATGGAAAAAAAGACAAAAACTGTATGGCTCCTAGAATAAGGCAACATAAATGTAAATGATTTTTAATAAAAATTATTTTATTGTGCAAACACCATAAGACATAAAAAAAAACTATAAACATTTGGTATCGCCGTAATCGTATCGCCATGCTGAATAAAGTGAATATGTTGTTTATAGCGCACGGTAAACGCTGTAAAAAAAATAGAATAAAAAACAATAGAAGAATTGCTGCTTTTTAGTCTCCACGCCTCTTAAAAATAGAACAAAAACTGTATTCTAGTAGTGCTGTATATCCCTCCGCCTTATTCTAGCACTGTACTGAAACGAGTTACGGAGAAACTCTCTAGGTGGCCTGAGGTACCGCTAATCGTAATGGGGGATTTTAATGCAGTGATGTCTGAAGGGTTGGATAGGTTTCATAGGGGAGGAGGGGGCAAAGAGGAGACCTGACTGCCTTTGGAAGATTAAATGAGGAATTGGGTCTGCGGGATATTCCGAGAGATAAACTTCCAGGGGTGAGGCAGTACTCGTGTGCATCATCCACATTTCAGTCACTTTCGCGAATAGACTTGGTAGCATGCTCAGCTTCAGCAGTGCCGTACATAGCGCAAATTGAATACCTACAGAGGGCGTTGTCAGACCACTCTCCGATGGCGGTGACGATGGAAGTGGGTGTAAGGCATACCAGGAACCCCGGGAATTGGAAGCTGAATGCGTTTTGGCTAAGATTGATGGATGGCGGGGAAATACGGAACCTGGTTAAAGAATATTTAAATTTTAATACTGAGTCAGTGCTGCGAGGGGTGTTATGGGATGCCATGAAAGCATGGTTGAGGGGAGTATTCATTCAACATATTAAACGAATTAAAACTAAATCTAGGCAATTGGGAGAAAGTTTAGAGGTTCGGGTGACAGAAACAGAAGGGAGACATGTAGAAGAGGGGTCCGAGGAGACACTTAGACATTGGGTGGAGGCACAGACGTTGTTAAACTAACTAACAATGGTGGATAATAAACGATTATTCCTTAAACAGAAATATTATGAAGAAGGGGAAACGGCGGGGAGAATACTCGCTAGGATGGCAAAGCCGCATGGGAGTAATAATTTCATTCATGGCCTTAGGGGGGAGGGGGGGAGGGTGGAGACACACACACGTGGCAAATCTTGCAAATATTTCAGCGGTTTTATACTGACCTATATACATCCAAAGTGCATTACGACACACAGCAATTGGACGAGTACCTGGGAAACATTAATTTGCCTACCTTGGGCCGGGAGGACTGTGAAAGCTTGGAGGCACCTATTTCACTGGAGGAGTTGGAACAGGCGATAAGGGATATGGCAAATGAGAAAGCTCCGGGTCCAGATGGGTTACCGGGGGAAATCTATAAGGAATATGGGACGGAACTAGCGCCAGAATACTTGAGTACTTTGCAGGATAGTTTTGACAGAGGTAAAATACCAGACTCCCTATATGAGGCTACGATAGTGGTTCTCCCAAAAGAGGGGAAAGACAGTCAATTACCGGAGTCCTACAGACCAATATCCTTGTTGACATCGGATGTCAAGATTTTGGCAAAGATATTGGTGCTGCGGCTGAACAGGGTGGTAAAGCATGTTGTGCATGAAGACCAATCGGGGTTCATGCCCTCCAAATCGACGGCTGTCAACCTCAGGCGGCTGTTTTTAAAACTTCAGGCGACACCGGATGATCAAGGAGTAAGGGCGGTGCTAACGTTAGACGCCGCAAAAGCGTTTGACTGCGTAGAATGGGGGTACCTATGGCGAGTAATAGAAAAGATGGGATTCGGCCCTAACTTCGTGAAGTGGGTACAGTTGTTGTATGTGGCCCCTACAGCCCGCATACGGGTGAATAGTGCAATGTCCGAGAAATTTTCACTGGCCCGGGGTACGCGCCAGGGGTGCCCACTGTCACCATTGCTATTCGCCTTGGCGGTAGAGCCACTGGCGTGCCTCATAAGACAGGAGGAGCATATAAGAGGCTTGCAATATGGGGAAATGGAGGAAAAAATTTCACTATATGCAGACGATATTTTAATATATATGACGGACACTGAGAATACACTGAAGGTAATAATGGATACGATCACAAGGTTTGGGGAGTTCTCAGGATTAAATATTAACTGGACCAAGTCTGCTCTGATGCCACTTGACACGGTGAATATGGTAGATACTGGAGTGGGACCCCGGATTCCGATAGTCTCTGAATTTACGTACCTAGGGGTTAAGGTGACGGCTAGGGTCCAAGACTATATGTCTTTGAATGTTTCACCACTGCTGCTCAAGGTGAAACATAAGGTGGATGCCTGGAACAGGCTCCCGCTCTCTGCTCTGCGGAGGACTAATCTAATCAAGATGATCCTTATGCCTCAAGTTTTATATATTCTTCATAACTCCCCAGTATGGATACCTAAGCACTGGTTCAGACGATTGCACAATCTCTTTCGGGATCTGGTCTGGAAAAAATGGGTTCCAAGGATTAAATTGGAGAAATTGCAATTGCCTAAAGACGAAGGGGGGGGGGGGGTAGCGCTGCCAAATGACTGGATATATTACCTGGCTGCCCAGAGCCAACAATTTAAGGGGTGGGAGGACACAGAGACCTGGGGCTCCAGTGCACGTTTATTGTCATATTTGGGGGGAGGACTCAACCCACTAGAGGGTCTGGAAGCGCATACCTTTAAGAGATTGGCGAGTGCTAAACCAACGTTACTCCTGATACATAAAATATGGTGGCAGTGCAAACAGATCCTGGGAGTGGGAATGTGTACCAAATATACTCCCCTATGGCATAATCCGGTCTTGTGGGAATTATACCAATTAGAGGGCATGCAAAAATGGGAATCGGCAGGGGTTAGGCGATTACAACACCTGTATGATGATAACGGGCTGAGATCATTTCAGCAGTTGAAAGACCTATTTCCACTGGAGCACAATATGTTTTACCAATATTTGCAGATCCATCATGCCCTACAGGCGCAGGCGCATGTGGTGGACCTGACGGTCTGTGCTCTTGGGGTCCTAGAGTATGTGGGACGGGCTGACACGACCAAAGGCCTGATCTCAATGGCGTACAGGAGCTTACTGTCCAAACACTTGGGAAACCCAATGGTGCTGGTAAAAGCGAAATGGGAACAGGATGTCGGTCCATTGACCGAGGAGGAGTGGGAGATATTAGCGTCCACATGTCACTTATCGCTCAGTCTGGCGCAGAGGAGATCACAACTCTTCCTGATACACAGAGTGTACCGCACCCCGTGGGTATTAAAACAGATGGGTATTAGAGCGGATGCTAAATGTCGTAGGTGCACGGAGGAGAAGGCGGACATATTGCATATGTTTTGGTCATGTGAGGCCCTGAGGACCCTATGGGGGGAAATATTGGACCTGATAAAGCAGGTGTATGGTTGGGAATTGGCGGCAGACCCTAAAGTTATGTTGTTGGGAGCGGTGGGAGAATTGGAGAGTGACAGAATGGCAAGCCTGGCAATTGCCAAGATATTATATCAAACGAGGAAATGCATTGCTAAACACTGGCTGGACGCGGAGCCACCAAGGATGAGGGAAATTGTAGGAATGTTGAACTATAATATCCTGATGGAGCATAAGATATTTTCTAAAAGGGGCACGGAAAAAAAATTTGAGAAACAATGGAGCAGATGGATGGCCTGTCCTGAGGTGCTGACACCTGAACTGAGCAGACTAAGGGCGAGAGTCGTCTGAGGAACTGGAGGTGATAGAGTCTGGAGCAAAGAAGGGGTGGTGGGGAAACTTGATAAGAGACATGTGCTCTGACCAGGAATGGTACTAGAAACAAACGGCGGAGATATAGTGGGGGGCTGTGCGGGGAGGGGGGAAAGGGGGGAAAGGGGGGAAGTTGGGGATTTCCTGATATGCTGTCACTATTGTATACGATGTTGGAAAATTGTAATGTGAATGTTAATGTGTTATTTCATTTCTGTGTTCGTATCAATAAAATTGGATTGTTTTAAAAAAAAAAAAAAAAAAATAGAGCAAAAACTGATCAAAAAGTCACATGCACCCCATGAAAACTACAATGAATTCCTCAAGGGGTCTAGTTTCCAAAATAGTGTCACTTTTGGGGGGTTTCCACTGTTTTGGCACCACAAGACCTCTTCAAACTGGACATGGTGCCTAATAAAAAGGAGGCCTCATAATCCTCTAGGTGGTTCTTTGCTTCGGAGGCCGGTGCTTCAGTCCATTACCACACTAGGACCACATCTGTGATATTTCTCAAAACTGGAGAATCTGGGCAATAGGTATTGAGTAATGTTTCTCGGGGTAAAACCTTCTGTTTTACAGAAAAAAAAGGAATAAAAACAATTTTCTTACAAAAAAACTGAAATATGTAAATTTCACCTCTACTTTGCTTTAAATTCTTGTGAAACACCTAAAAGGTTAATAAACTTTCTGAATGCTGTTTTGAATATTTTGAGGGGCCTAGTTTCTAAAATGGGGTGTTTTATAGGGGTTTCTAATATATAGGCCCCCCCAAAGCCACTTCAGAACTAAACTGGTAACTTAAAAAAAAAAAAAAAGAGGCTTTTTCTTATACCACACCCCAATGTACTGTATGGCCGTGTCCAGGATGAGTTATGAGGCAATACTTCGCTTCTTACATTATACTGATAATGAGCAGCGCCCACCCCGAGATGACCCCAGTTTTGACCGTTTGTATAAACGGAGACCCCTATTAGACCATTTTAGTGCCCGGTTTTCCAAAGCATACACCCCCGAGAATTGTATTTCTATTGATGAGTCCCTGGTCCATTTTAAAGGGAGGCTTCAATTCCACCAGTACCTGCCGTGTAAGAGGGCAAGGTATGGCGTGAAGATGTATAAGTTGTGCGAGAGTGCATCAGGGTATACTTACAAGGACAGCAGTATTCAGCCCTTAGAATGCCCCCCCTTACTGGGAGTTAACGCAAAAATTGGGTGGGATTTGGTGCACCCACTGCTGGACCAGGTTTACCACCTCTAACTGGATAATTTTTATACCAGCGTCCTACTCTTCAAGTGCCTCGCTTCCAGAAGTACTGTGGCATGCGGCACTGCTAGAAGAAATCGGAGAGGCCTCCTGTGAAGGATTTGCCTGACACAGCTTCTGTGTCAATGCCCGTGGTTAATAAGCCTGCATCTGTGTCTAGGTCTGCTAGAGTGACTCGATCTGCTACCAATCAGGCTGGTAGGCTGAGGAGTGGGAGAGCCTATCGCAGCCCGGCCAGACGGTTCTAGCTCCCGCCCTTGGTCTACTTATAACTTCATTTGATGCTTGTCCTTTGCCTGTGATTCTCTTGTTTCCTGGCTCTGCTGTTTCTGCTGTTACCATTGACCTCTGCTTCATATTGACCCTGGCTTGACTGACTATTCTCCTGCTCTGCATTTGTTAACACGTACACTCCTGGTTTGACTCGGCTCATCCACTACTCTGTTGCTCACGGTTTTGCCGTGGACAACTGCCCCACTTCCCTTTGCTTTTGTGTACCCTTGTCTTGTTTGTCTGTCGTGCACATATTGAGCATATGGACCGTCGCCCATTTGTACACCGTCGCCTAGGACGGGCTGTGAAAGTAGGCAGGGTCTGAGTGGCGGATAGATTAGGGCTCACCTGTCTGTCTCCCTATCCTGACATTACACCTCCCTAAGACACTGCTTGGGCAAACAAGAAGGGGTGGAAGCAGGGCACATTCTAGCAGCAACATATTGTGTGTTAAGTACAAGGACAAGAGAGATGTCGTTGTATTGACAACAATACATGGCCATACCAGTGCCCATGTACCTGTACGAGGTACCAGTACAGAGAACCCCAAACCAGACTGCATCCTGGACTACAATAGGTGCATGGGAGGGGTGGACTTGTCAGATCAAGTCCTGAAGCCCTACAGCGCCATGCGGTGTGGTATAAGAAGCTGGCCGTGCACATCATTCAGATTGCATTGTTTAATGCGTACCTACTACATCGATGTAAAGGCCAGATGGGAACTTTCCTGGAATTTCAAGAGGTGGTTATCAAGAACCTAATCTTTAGGGACCATGAAGGGGGGCACCAAGTACTTCTGGAAGCAAGGCAACACGCATCGTACCAGGGCAATACTTTCCAGGAGGAGTTCCCCAAACTGGCAAGAAGGGAAAAAGTCAAAAGAAGTGCAAAGTATGCTATAAGAGGGGGATAGGGTAAGACACAATATATCAATATGACACGTGTCCCGAAAAACCAGGGCTTTGTATGAAAGTGTTTTAAAATGTATCATACATCCCTTGATTTTCAATCTACCCCAGTTTTACTTACCATGATGCACTCCGCACAGCTTATCCCCCTCATCTTTACACTCTGGGCCCTGCTGTCTGCCCAGGCAGCTGTTAACATCCACATGTAGGGTATTGCTGTACCCGTGAGAACCCACATTACAGTTTATGGGATGTATGTCTCCGGTGGCGCATGCTGGGCACAATATATCGGACACTGAAATGGCATATATGTATAGAAAATTGCAAATCTCACTCTGCACTATCTGCTGCGCATTATCTTTTAAACAATACCTGTGGGGTCAAAATGCTCACTACACCTCTAGATGAATGCCTTAAGGGGTGTAGTTTTTAAAACGGGGTCACTTCTCGGGGGTTTCAACTGTACTGGTACCTCAGGGGCTTCTGCATACATGACTTAGTACCAGAAAATCCCCAGTAGGCCAAATGGTGGTCCTTTCCTTCTTAGCCCTCCCATGGGCCCAGTTTATCACACATTTTTTTTAATTCACAGCCCATTTCAAATAAATTCTGAGAATAAACTGTGGGGTCTAAATGGTCACAACACCCATAAATGAATTCCTTGAGGGGTTTAGTTTCCAAAATGGGGTCACTTCTGGTGGGTTTCCATTGCTTTGATACCTCTGGGGCTCTGCAAATTCGACATGGCACCCGAAAACCAATCCAGCAAAATCTGGACTCCAAAGAACACATAGCGCTTCTTTCCTTCTGAGACCTCCCATGGGCCCAAACGGCAGTTTATCACCACAAATGGGATAATACCGCACTCAGGACAAATTGGGCAACAAAATGGGGCATTTTCCATGCGAAAATAAGAAATTTTGATCAAAAATGACATCTTATTGGAAAACATTTCATCTTTTTAATTTCACAGCCCAATTCAAAGACGCTCTGTGAAAAAACTGTGGGGTCAAAATTGTAACAACAACCATAAATGAATTCCTTGAGGGGTGCAGTTTCCAAAATGGGGTCACTTTTGAGGGATTCCTACTTTTTTGGCACCTAAACACCTCTTCAAACCTGGCATGCTGCCTAAAATATATTCTAATAAAAATGAGGCCCCAAAATGCACTAGGTGCTTCTTTGCTTCTGGGGCTTGTGTTTTAGTCCAAGAGCACACTAGAGCCACATGTGGGACATTTCTAAAAACGGCAGAATCTGTAAAATACATATTTAGTAGTGTTTCTCTGGTAAAACCTTCTGTGTTACAGAAAAAAATAGAATAAAATTAAATTCAGCAAGAAAAATGAAATTTGCAAATTTCACCTCCACTTTGCTTTAATTCCTGTGAAATGCCTAAAGGGTTAAAAAAAACTTTCTAAATGCTGTTTTGAATACTTTGAGGGGTCTAGTTTTTAAAACGGGAAGTTTTGTGGGTGTTTCTAATACATAGGTGCCTCAAAGCCACTTCAGAACTGAACAGGTACCTTAAAAAAAAGGCTTTTGAAATTTTCTTAAAAATATGAGAAATTGCTGTTTATGTTCAAAAAATCATGCCAATCTAAAGTAGAATTATGGGAAATGTGAACTAGTAAATATTTTGGTTGGTATAACCATCTGTTTTACAAGCAGATGCATTTTTTACTTTAGAAAAATTCTATTTTTTCTACATTTTCTCTAAATTTTGCAATTTTTCATTAATAAACACTGAACATATCAACAACATTTTACAGCTAACATAAAGCCCAATGTCTCACGAGAAAACATTCTCAGAATCGCTTGGATAGGTTTAAGCATTTCGACATTATTACCACATAAAGTTAAATATGTCAGATTTGAAAAATGGGCTCTGAGCCCTAAGTCCCGAACTAGGCTGCGTCCTTAAGTGGTTAAGCAACTATCAAATATATCAATGTTTTACATCTCCTAGCACTCTTTGTCCTAAAGTATATAATCCAGTACATATGGCGGCACGTTCCATACACTCTGTATTGTGTAAGTTGCAGCCGCGCACATAACAATTACCAGTCACACTTATGGATTGATGTTAATGATTTATTTAAGGTTTTTGTGGATCAAAATATATAATGGTAAAGATGACGGTAATACAAGATCCAGCAAAAACTACGGAATATGTCACAGTATATACTGTAGTATCAGTTAGGGGTGGAAAATCTGGATTCGACAGACACAAGAAGAGATGACATATTGTCCTGTTCTGAACCTGGTCTTCTGGGTGATATTGATGCCCTGGTGACCACATTGATGTCTCTTCTGTGACAGATGTTGTAGAAATGTTAAGTCTCGCCATTGGAATTCTTGTAAGATGGCGGATTCTGCCCTTGGTTGTTATTGGTGTTGATGTTCTGTTGATATCTGCTGACTTGTTCTGGGGGGAGAAGCACACAACCCTATTAAATATTGATCATTCAGGCTGCTTGATAAATATAGAGAGGGGACACATCCAGAGGAACTTACCTTTCTATCAGCATTGATGGTGGCTCCTCCGGTGACAGGGAGCGCTATTCTCGCCAGATGTACTGCGGAATTGATGTTTATGCTGCAAGACAAATATTTGCTATTAATGTTCTATAATGTGTGTTTCTTAGCAGACACAAAATCTAGAAGACTTTTTAAGGTGATTTGAGGTAAATAAATTTATTAATTGATCCTTGGCGTCACACTACAAACCTTGAAGATGGTTGATGCAAGCAGTGGGTCTGACCTAGAGCTGTGCTCGGTATTGGTTCAGAGTGCACAAGACCTATAGGAGGTGCACGAATAGGGTCCCAACCCAATCGTATGTAGAGAAGTATTCGGCACACAGACAAATATGATTCAAAACTTCTTTTGTTTTATTTGTATTGTATTCAAATGCCATGGGCGGAGTGCAACGTTTCGGTCCTAGAAGACCTTCGTCAGGCACTGGAACCCTGTTGGCGTGGATGTATCCTGCTGATGAGCACTGCTGTTCATATCGCGGCTTACCGCGCCAAAAACGAGCGGTAAGCCGCGATATGAACAGCAGTGCTCATCAGCAGGATACATCCACGCCAACAGGGTTCCAGTGCCTGACGAAGGTCTTCTAGGACCGAAACGTTGCACTCGGCCCATGGCATTTGAATACAATACAAATAAAACAAAAGAAGTTTTGAATCATATTTGTCTGTGTGCCGAATACTAGAGCTGTGCTCTTCAGCATGTTACCGGAACTTTCTAATATTCCGATGTTTTATGCCCCGGAGATTGTAACTGTTCCTTAGGAGTCCTGCAAGATGCCAAGTAATGTCTTCCATCAATAGCAATGTTTCTTGTATCCATCATTTTTGCTTAGAAGCTAATGCATCATAAAATCCAGTTGTTCCATCCATTCAGATGACCGGTTCCTTTAGGAAACTCATTGTACTATACTACATACATGCTTACAGTTGGGGAAGTTGTTCCCCAAAGCCCACAACCTTCATTCAGAAATGAAAACGTGTCTAAATACAAGGAGTTGGAATTTTAAGATTGAAAATACTTATTTACACTTTAGTTAAATTAGTTGATAAAATAAATTACAGATACAGAGGAAAACCTAAGAGATGGAAGAACATTTTCACCGCAAACATAATAGACAACTACAAAGCTCTTACCTGTAAGGACATGAACAGATGCAGCTACTTTTTTTGTCCTTTCCTCCTAATGCCCGTTACATAGATTTTACGATCAAAGCGTCCACCAGCCAAGGGGATGCTGGAATGAGAAATATATTTATGTAAGACATATGATAATGTTAGCAGGTAACCACACTTTGCTTAGTTTCACATCCTATAATCCTCCAGTACTGTCACCAAGGTGTACAGCCACCTGCCCCAAAGTGTGAGCTCTGGCTATAAGGACCATGTAGTAATGACGGCTACTGAAAGTATCATACCAACAACATGGAGGAAAACATGACTTACTCATCTGAACCGGGCCTGATCTTTACTTCAAAGATGCCAAAAACAGGTCGGTGGTCTGAGGTCTTCAAAACAGGGCAAGAGTCGTATCTCAGGACTCGCACATCTCCCTCACATTGGCTTTTAAACAACACCCTGTCCTGTAGAGGTCATGAAAATAACAAATATCATTAGTGAAATCATATTATAATAGATTATTAAACTGCAAAACAACACAGACCTAAATGTTGGGCCTACTTTATTTATATTGCAAAATATTGAGACTTTATTGCATTTTAGGTTTGACTTGGTCACACAGATTTCATTAAATAAGTATCCTTGACCCATACTGGGCAACGACATATTACACTGGGAAACTGTGATGACAAACTCACTACATAAAAGTAAAATTAACTGAAAGCTTTGTTCATAAGAAATTACTCTTCCAGCTATAAAAATAACAATTCATTACATTGGGGGAGGGGATTCATTATATAATGGGTGCTCTGGCCCATGGATTCTATTGTCTCTCAAGCTCTGTAGACCTGGAAATAAGATATCTTACCGTATATGATGGAATTCTCTGCTTTGCTGATGTATCATAGGTGTCTGTGCCAATGTCAAACTTATATGTAGGAAGGAAATCAATGGTGTGCTCCTTGAACCCTAGAAATATGGACCCTTAAGTTGAAAGAAAAAAAAGTAGTCAGTATTAAAAAAAAAAAGGAGCAATTGATAATTTTAGCACTATATAAGAATTTGGGGAACATATCAACCATCATGTCAGTGATTTGTATTAATCTGTGGAAGTGGTTGTGGTATTAAAGGGGTTTTCCAACTTCTAACAACTAATGACATACTCACCAGATAGGTCATCAGTACATGATCTGTGGTGGTCCGACACCCGGACCCTGCACTAATCAGCTGGTCCGGTGCCTTTGAGCACCGGACGTACATGCCGGATGCAGTTGGCGCCGGCCACGGAATTGCAGCCGAGCTGCAGTACTGCAACTCTGCTCCTATTCAAGTGAATAGGAGGCAGACCTGCAGTTATGCATCATGGCAGCTATGCTATGTAAGGAGCCAACTGCTTCCGGCTCCGTACATAGCATTGTGTGCCATAACATCCGGTGCCCGCAGGCCACTGGAGCAGCTTAACGGTGCAGCGTCCAGGTGTCGGACCCGCACCGATGATATACTGATGACCTATCCGGTGGATAGGTGATCAGTTGTCAGAAGGTGGAGAACCCCTTTAATGAAGGTTGAGGAGTGATAGAGATCTGTCTACTAGTAAATATACCATTGTTCTTGGCTTCATTCAGATGGTCGTGTTTGAGGAGACTGGACATATCTTTTCCTTCGATCTTCTGCAGAAGAGATTCCACATTTTTTCTGTCCTCTTTAAGTTGAAAATTGAGGTCTCCAAACCAAAACACCCGATCAAAGCGGCTGGTGACGTCCACTGTAGAATAAAAATAAATAAAAAAATTATAGCACATGAATGCATTAGACTCAACGGAGACAAATAGAGAGATAAAAGGATCCATAGGTTCAACCACATAAGTAATACTCACAGGCATTGGAGTTGATTCTTTCCGGAATAATTTGAGGCAGACGGAGACCCTCAGTAATGGTTTTATAGTCCTGGATCCTCTTGTTGACTGCCCCAACTGCCAACAAAAAAATACATATTAGCAGTGGCGGATGATCATATGGGCGGCCCCAATCGCATATTATTTTCAAAAAAACACATTGCAGCGCGCCACCGCCGCTAATGGAGAGGAGGGGTGGGTGTGAGGGATTATACGGCCACACCGTCCGCCCTGCTGCCTCTCAGAGGGGGAGGCGGCGCAACTGAAACCAGCCGCCGCCACCCCCTCCTGCACTAATTCTACCTGCGTGTATCTGTATTACTGGCCACTCACAACATAGAATGAGATTGATAGATTAGAAAAAGTTTGATCAAACTGGAACAAACCTTTTATTTTTACCAAAACATAAGTACAGATCTCTTCATATCATCCCATATATTTCAGTTAATTATCAAATAGCAGCAATTTTATACAAAGTAAAACTGTACATGGTCATATATTAATATTGTAAATACTTACATCTTAGATGTGAATTAATAAAAAGGAAAGATGTTCCAAAGACGGTGAAGGCAACACCCAAGGCTCCTTTAGTTTTCACATGGTGGAATAGCCTGGTTGTTACATGGGTGTGCTCTACCTCTGTATAAGAAATTAAACACAAAAAGACGGGTCAGTGGTTAAGAGTACTACATGCAACAATGGAATAGCAATTATTTCCAATTAAACTATGGAAATATTACTAGAACATAATTTCATACTTTGTAACTGTGGTGTGAACTTTTAGATCTCCAATACTCAGAAGTCAAGAATCTGAGAGTCAAGCTCTTAGGCATCTAAGTCTAATAACTAAATAAGATGTTCCAGCTAATGACTACATTCAAGACTTCTTATGTAGACGTAGGAATGTGAATCTTACCTGAGCAGAACCAGATTAGTTCCCGTCGAACAAAGATGGTGAGATACAGGACTCCGAGCCCGGAGGAGTGGTATAATACATAGTGTGGTCCAAGGATCTCCTGTAATTTTATCTCCCATTCCCGTCTACAAGAAGACACAATTTCAGATTTACATATTAATAAATGACACAAGATTAAGATACTCAACTCATCTGTATCAACACTCCATATAATAATAACCTCTGGGGATACATTTTGAAAATTAAGGAGTGATAATACAATAAGTAGAGCATTGAGAGAGAATTTGTATCAGCCGCCCTGCTGTCCATCTGCAGTCATAGGCTGGTGTAAGACAACCTGAGAAGACTTACCTGTTTGGACATCCTTCCTGAACGCCAATAACATAAATGTCTTTCGTATCATCTGATGGTAACAGCAGATCCTCCACATTTTGCGGGTAATCCTGTTCAAAATATACAAACATTAATATTGTATACAAAGAGCGCCAACTCAACTGACATAGGGTAGAATATAACCTGTCTATGTGATATTCAACTACAAACTAAAGAGACATGGTTACTGGCCCATTTCATCCAACTTGAGCTCGGGCACACTGATGGGTCACAATAAATATTGTACATTACTTCTCACCTTTCCCTCCATATTCCAGGTGGCAACATATAGTCTCAACCGTCTATCTGGGAAATAGCGATCCAGTTCTCTAGCGCCGATCACAGCGCTGCTGCCAAAGTTTCTGTGAAGATATGGGGAGAATTAAAGATCTAGTGACTGTTATACCACAGCTCTGGATATCTGAGCAATGTATGAGAATTATTAGTTACATACCTTTTACGGATATTTTTGGAGCGCAGGCGGTTCAGCAGGCTGAATGCGCTCTTCTTGGTGTTCTTTGATGTAATGTCACAATATTTGCTGTGACTAAGATCGCTGGATTTTTCATCTGCCATATCTTTGATGACAGAAAACTTCTGGAGCGAGATGTTAGGCTCCTCCATAGTTGGTATGTCTCCCATCAGATTTCCTTCATCAGGAATTTGGGAGACGTGATATTTCTTAGATTTTTTCCAAAAGGGCATGGTTGTTTAATGCCCGGGTGCAAAACTGCACCAATGTCCTTGGTAGAAAACCAGGAGACAGTCAAGATAGAATTTGACTAATCGCCTCTAGTTCTCCGAAAATAGGACAAATCGCTAACCGTATAAGCAACACAGTAAGTAACACAGTGTCAATCCAACAGCAAGACCTAGAAAGACCAGAAAACTATAAGGGAGTCGTTACTTGTGATGAAACTAGCTGGAAAAATTAGTTATTAAATAGGGTATTCCTATAACAGAATATTGTCAATCATAAGTGTCAGAGGATCACATGACCTGGGAGCCCCTGTTGATAACATTGTATTAGGTTTGGAAGCTGAAACAATGTATTGGTTGTTAAATTGACCATATGGCATTTTAAAGGGTTGAATTTTTTTTAATATTAATTGATAACCAGAATTTAGAACCTAAGTAATTGGAGTTAGTAATAAATACTTTTTATTGTTATCTTTTTTATTGTTATTATTATTATTATTATGATTATATACATAATTATTAATTTCAATTGTTAATAAGGACACGTTTCCAGGGGATTAGCACTATCCTTCTACAATTTAGTCTGACGAATGCTATTAGGCTGTTTATTCCTGGACTTACTAATATTTTATTACTAAAAAAAATAAAAAATAAAAAAAAAGCAATACTCCTTATAATCATTTATTTATGTACATGATTCAAACATCAAATAGTTTAAATCTTGTAATAAAACCAATACCACCATAGACGCAGTAAGATACACGGCTATCTAGACTCATCTCAAGACATCACAATAGCAGCACCTGATATAGGTTGGTTGCATAGCCATACCAGCTAATATTCAGGATTGACCTGATATATAAATAGTATAGTCTACAGACAGAAAACCTAAAATTCATAAATATGAATTCCCTTATAAACATTTATTATGAGAATTACTGGTGTTATAAACTGGAGGGTGTGATAATAAGTTCCCAGAGATTCACATTCTTTGCTTTGTGGTTGCTTTATGAATCTACCAGCAGAATACAGACACCAATTTCTGTCTGCAATCTGCATTCTGTCTATGGAGCAGATGTGACAGGCCACAATATTGCTATTTAAGCAATTTCCTAGTGTATAAGTATGCCAAATAAAAAACACAAATAACACGACAAACACTAGAATTACATGTAAGAATCCAATATTCATAAAGAGACTGATAGATGAGACTGTTCTAGAGACGTAGCAATGATAAAGTACTTACCGTACCGATCACATCCACCTGATAAATGACAGCCCTCTGGCCAGCACTATACTTTATACCTAAGCTCGGTGACATCACAATAGATATACACTCGGTACACTACAGTATATGGCCAAAAGTATATGGACACCAATGGTTGAGACACTGATGTTGGGCAAAAAGGTCTGGCTCGCAATTGCCTTTCCAATTCACTCCAAAGGTTTTGTTGGGATTGAGGTCCGGGTTCTGTGCAGATACGCAAGTTCCTCCACATCGAACTTGTCAAACCATGTCTTTAGGGAGCCTCTTTGTGCACAGGGGCACAGTCATACTAGGACAGGAAAGGGTCTTACCCAAACTATTACCACAAAGTTGGAAGCATACAATTGTTTAAATAGTCTTATTAACCCCTACTGGAAAAATGGGGATTTAATCCAACCCCTTACAAACAATCCAGACCATTATACAAACTTCACTCCATTTTATAATAGGCACTATACAGTCCAGTAGGTAGCATTCTCCGGGCAGGCACAAAACGCAAATTCGTCCATTAGATGGCCAGATAGTGAACCGTGATTTATTACTCAACAGAACATGTTTCCCATGCTCCAAAATTCAACGGCGACGTGTTTTACACCCATCCAGCTGATTCTTGGCTCAATAATTAGGAGAGGTGTCCAAATACTATTGGCCATATAGTGTAGGTGGATTACCTAACTACACTCGTTATAACTTACAGATCTTAATATGGCATTTTCAATGGCTTTTACATGTTTTTTTTATATTACTTGATCAAAATTCTGAATGTTATTACATTGTGTTAATGTGTTAATTTATGGAATTATTTTTAGGGAATTTACACTAATATAAGGACTTACTACATAACAGTCCCCTAATATGACCATCCTGTAATTTCTCCTTTACAATCGAGAGACAAAATAAGTTCTCAGGGCTGCAGGGAACCAAAATGATGTGCTGTTACCCTGCAAATCTATTATCGGCTGAATGTAGGCTGCCATTTCTTACAGCCTGTGTTCTTTCTATGATATTTAAGCAATTCAATTGTATAATGAAACAAAAAAAGATATTACAACCTCTAATAAACCATATCTTGAAGACATGGATTCAATGTTCCTAATATAATGGATCGATCAGAGTCAGGTACAGATAGAGAAATGATAGAGAACTTACCGGTCACATCCAACTGAGTGACAGCTCTGTGACCAGCATCATTGCATATACACAAGCTCTATGACATCACAATAGATGCTTTTATGACCTCACCCATAATTTGCATATTTCAATTATAGATTTACCATCATTAATAGTAGTGACATCACAATAGATATACCTGGCGTGAGCTGCTTTTATGACCACACACATAATTAGCATATTTCAGTATGGCTTTAACAATATTTTTAATGTTTGATTGTTATTTATATTTTGAATGTAGTTTCTATATTCATAATGTTTCCGTGGACAGACTCTTACCCAGTACTGCCAAGACAGGAGATCAGGGATAGAATTAAAACCCATAATAAATTGTAAAAGTCAGAGATATGGTTCAGTCTTGGTGCATGGAACTTGTAATGTTCATCTCTCACAGTTGGTTTAGTGTGTGTCTAGTTATTACAATCTGGACGGATCTGCAGCTGCTGAACATTTGATAGATAATAATTTCTGTCTGTGTGACATTGAGGAAACAATTAATATTATATTAAAATACATAATCTTTGTAATAAATATGACTAAAAACCTGAAGACCCTCATAAGGTGCTGGGGCTCTGCACCAGTAAGAACATCCTACATGCTGCATCTCCTGTGCTCAGCTCTCGAGGGAATAAAGAGGTGGTAAGAATTGATCTATTCATCCTGAGAGGAGACGGTCAGACCTGATGTGAACGTATTCAGCATAAATAGCTCACAGATAACTGCACATAATCTCTGCCAGTTGCTCTCCTGTTCTAAAAAGTAGATCTGTGGCACCAGAAGGCGAATAACTTCGGGAACCAACTAAGTTGGAATAGTATATAGATCATAGGCCTCCCAAGAGGGGGTAGAAGACCAACACCCAGATGTATTCATGAAAAATGGCTGCATGATATTTTTATGGATACCACATTCTCTGCAGCATTTGAAGTCAAGAGGACCAAAGAATTCCTGCCTGGTCCCTTAATCCGGGTCACTCCTAAAACCATTGCTGGCCCATTAGGTAAACTGTAAAGACAGGGAGCGACATCAAGAAATGCTTAAGTGATTTACAAATGTCTCATGTCCTCATCATCCAATGGTTGCCAGTGAACCTCATATAACTACAGTATGTATGAAACCCATTAATACCTGAGAAATCCACAGCATGTAGAAGGTTCAATGTGTTTCTTTTATTAGTCATTAATTAAGTGAATAATTTGTCATAATAATGTTTATCGGGCATAAATGTTTCTATATTTCTCAAGTTAGCGGTGTTATATGTGATCCCAGAAATGCACCAATTATCTTTCTAAGCCAAGCTCCGTTTTTCTGATAGAGAGTTCATTCCCTGCTTCCCTTTACACAGCTTTATTGAAATAATAAAATTCTGGGTGCCTGCAGGTACAACTAGGGCAGCTTTCTGTATATGGATTTACTGCATGTTGCATTGCACTAAGTGGAAGTTATATAAATTTATATACAGCAAACAGTACACAGAGACAGCTGCAGAAAGCAGGAATTTTATTATTCAAAGGGGTTATCTGGGTTTTTAAAACTGATGGCCTGTACTTAGGATAGGCTGTCAATATTAGAGCGGGGTGGGTTCGACTCTTGTCACCCTCGCCGATCAGCTATTTGAAGGGTCTGCAACCCTTGTATGAGAGCTGCAGCCTCTTCATTGTTTTCATGGTTTACCTTCTCATTCGTATTAGCACGTGCTGTTACATTTCTAGTGGCTGTGCACGGTATTGCACCCCTGTCCCATTAAAATTAAGGGGTCTTGTTAGTAATTGAATTATAAAAGCTGTAAGGTTTGGAATCTTAATTTATATAGGAGTCCTGTTTAAATTCTGAATTTATATAGGGGTCTGGTCTGGGGTATGAATTAATTCTTGTTACTTAAAATGCTGGGAATTGCTGCAGAAGCAATCGGCCAAAATAGTCTGGGCAGCAGACTCTGCATTTATTATGGCAAGTCGTCATAACAATCTTGGCTGGAAAGGGAAGAAAAGGAAAGAGAACGTCTACAATCAGCGAAGACGTCACCTGTGAGTCACTGGATTTAATGAGGACATGTCAATCCTCCAAACATGTCTATTTTAGCAAATGTTTGTATGCTTTTACCTATCCAAGCGATTGTAAGATTCTTCTCTCGTGACACATTGGACTTTGTTACTGGTAAAACTTGGTAGATACATTCAGTATTTATTTGTGAAAAACACTAAAATTTTGCGAAAATTGCGAATTTTTACAAATTTCTATGTATCTGTTTGTAATACATATGGATATACCACACAAAATAGTTACTAATTAACATTTCCCATATCTCTATTTTAGATTGGCATAGTTTTTTGAACATCCTTTTATTTTTCTAGGACGTTACAAGGCTTAGAACTTTAGCAGACATTCTCACACAAATTTCAAAAGGCTGTTTTTACAGGGACCAGTTCAGTTCTGAAGTGGCTTTGAGGGGCCCATACAATACAACCCCCCATAAAGCACTCCATTTTAAAAACAGTACCCCTCAAAGTATTCAAAACAGCATTTAGAGATTTTCTTAACTCTACAGACCTTTCACAAGAATTAGAGCAACGTAGGGGTGAAATTTACAAATTTCAGGTTTTTTTGCAGAAATACATTTTTAATCCTTTTTTCTCTGTAACACGGAAGGTGTTACGAGATAAACACAACTTAATATTTATTGCCCAGATTCTGCAGTTTTTAGTGTGCTAATTTACTGAAGCACAGGCCTGAGAAGCAATATAGTGCCTAGAGGATCTTGGGGCCTTCTTATTATTAGATTATATTTTATGTACCATGTCAGGTTTGAAGAGGTGCGATGCCAAAACAACGGAAACACCCCAAAAAAGTCCCCATTTTGGAACCTACACCTAACAAGGAATTCATCTTGGCATATAGTGAGCATTTTGACTAGAAATGAGCGAACCGGGACAACCGAACCCGGTTTCGGTCCGAACTTCTGGAAAAGTTTGGTTCGCAGCGAATCCGAACTTCACCGGGTTCGGCCGAACCCGTTTTGACCGAACCCGGTCAAAAATATTATACAAATCGGCAGCCACTTGTCTCTATCAATCACTGATAGAGAAAAGAGGCTGCTGATTAAAAATAAAATAAAAAGCATTTCATACGTACCTGGTCGTTGTCTTGGGGACGAGTCCCTCTTCTTCCTCCAGTCCGACCTTCTTTTCTGACGCGGCATCCTGTGATTGGCTGCAGCGCTCACATGGGCTGCATCGTCATCAAGGAATGTCGTGCCGGATGTCGAGAGGGACGCGTCACCAAGGCAACGGCCAGGAGACCGGACTGGAGGAAGCAGGGAGTTCCCGGTAAGTTTGAACGTCTTTTTTTTTACAGGTTACTCTATATTGTGATCGGTAGTCACTGTCCAGGGTGCTGAAACATATACTGCCGATCAGTTAACTCTTTCAGCACCCTGGACAGTGACTATTTACTGACGTCGCCTAGCAACGCTGTCGTAATGACGGGTGCACACATGTAGCCACCCGTCATTACGGGGCCTCATGCACACGACCGTAAAAACACCTGTTATTACGGGTCGTAATTACGACCCGAAATAGCGGACCCATAGACTTCTGTTAGCTACGGGTACCTTCCCGTTTTCTCACGGGAAGGTGCCCGTGCCGTTAAAAACATAGAACATGTTCTATTTTTTCATTTTACAGGCCGTGCTCGTAATTACGACTCGTAATTACGAGCACGGCCGGGCACGGCCGGCCACGGGCAGCCGGCCGCTTTTGCGAACCGTGCTGTCATTATAATTATAGCAGCACGGCCCGTAAAATAGAACATGTTCTATTTTTTTTAATGGAACGGGCACCTTCCCGTGAGAAAACGGGAAGGTACCCGTGGGTAACAGAAGTCTATGAGCCCGTTATTGCGGGTCGTAATTACGACCCGCAATAATGGGTGTTTTTACGGTCGTGTGCATAATGGGAGCACGGCTCGCAAAAACGAATGGCTGCCCGTGGCCGGCCGTGCTCATCTCCTGAAATACTCTGTGCTGCCTTAAACTTTGTGGACAGGTCAGGATCCTGTTTCTTTTAAATGCTGCTAGGCAACCCGCTCGATCCACTATATAAGGCTGCGCTACAGTGCAGCATTTAAAAGAAACAGGATCCTGACCTGTCCACAGAGTTTAAGGCAGCACAGAGTATTTCAGGAGATGAGCGTGCAGATTCAGTGCTGCTGTGAACTCTGCTCTTACCATTACGTAGCTCTCAGTCTGTTACCTCTCCTCCACTACTGTCCTCAATAACACCTTCATGATTGGCAAGTCACCACGTAACGGTAAGAGCAGAGTCCACAGCAGCACAGAATATTTCAGGAGATGAGCGTGCGGATCTTGTGCGGGGTGGTGACTTGCCAATCATTTAAAGGTGTTCTTGAGGACAGGAGTGGAGGAGAGGTAACAGACTGAGAGCTACGTAATGGTAAGAGCAGAGTTCACAGCAGCACAGAATATTTCAGGAGAGGAGCGTGCAGATTCTGTGCTGCTGTGAACTCTGCTCTTACCCTTACGTAGCTCAGTCTGTTACCTCTCCTCCACTCCTGTCCTCAATAACACCTTCACATGATTGGCAAGTCACCACCCCGCACAAGATCCGCATGCTCATCTCCTGAAATACTCTGTGCTGCTGTGAACTCTGGTCTTACCATTACGTGGTGACTTGCCAATCATGTGAAGGTGTTATTGAGGACAGGAGTGGAGGAGAGGTAACAGACTGAGAGCTACGTAATGGTAAGAGCAGAATTCACAGCAGCATAGAATCTGCACGCTCCTCTAATGAAATACTCTGTGCTGCTGTGAACTCTGCTCTTACCATTACGTAGCTCAGTCTGTTACCTCTCCTCCACTCCTGTCCTCAATAACACCTTCACATTATTGGCAAGTCACCACCCCGCACAAGATCCGCACGCTCATCTCCTGAAATACTATGTGCTGCTGTGAACTCTGCTCTTACCATTACGTGGTGACTTGCCAATCATGTGAAGGTGTTCTTGAGGACAGGAGTGGAGGAGAGGTAACAGACTGAGAGATACGTAATGGTAAGAGCAGAGTTCACAGCAGCACTGAATCTGCACGCTCATCTCCTGAAATACTCTGTGCTGCCTTAAACTCTATGGACAGGTCAGGATCCTGTTTCTTTTAAATGCTGCACTGTAGCGCAGCCTTATATAGTGGATCGAGCGGGTTCCCCAGCAGCATTTAAAAGAAACAGTGTGTGTGTTTGTGTATGTGTGTGTTTGTGTATATATGTGTGATTGGGTATGTGTCTTTGTCTGTTTTTGTTTTTATATGTGTGTTTGTGTATATGTGTGTGTGTATTTATGTGTGTTTGTGTATATATGGGTGTGTTTGTGTATATGTGTTTGTGTATATGTTTGTGTATATGTGTGTGTATTTATGGGTGTATTTGTGTATATGTTTATGTGTAGATGTTTGTGTGTGTGTGTTTTTGTATATGTGTGTGTTTGTGTATATGTGTGTATATGGGTGTGTGTTTATGTGTGTGTGTTTGTGTATATATGGGTGTGTTTGTGTATATGTGTTTGTGTATATGTGTGTATTTGTGTATATGTGTGTGTTTGGGTATGTGTGTTTTTGTTTGTATATGTGTTTGTGTATATGTGTTAGTTCGTGTATATGTGTGTGTTTGTGTATATCTTGTTGTGTTTGTGTATAACTGTGTATATGTGTTTGTGTATATGTGTGTGTGTGTTTGTGTATATGAGTGTGTTCGTGTATATGTGTGTGTTTGGATATGTGTGTTTTTGTTTGTATATGTGTGAGTTTGTGTATATGTGTGTGTGTTTGTCTGTTTATGTGTGTGTGTGTGTGTGTGTGTGTATCTTGTTGTGTTTGTGTATATATGTGTGTGTTTGTGTATGGTTGTTTGTTTGTGTGTGCGTGTATATATGTGTGTAGGTGAGTAGAAGTATTGGTATTGTTCACATTGATAACTGTTTTTTTTATGTTGTTGCAGATTTTGATGTACCGTTTGGACTACATCTTCGATTCGTTGGACTACTGCGTAGATCTACGTTTTTTCAAATTTTAATAAAATGGTTAACGAGGGTTTTGTTGGGGATTTCTTATTTCAATAAAAAAGAATTGTCTTTGTGTTTTTTTTAAACTTTATTAGTGCCTAGATAATGGCAGTTGGCTGATTGACAGCGTCCATTATTAAGGCGGTACTTAGTGTTAGCCGGTGCAGAGGCTAGCACTAACCACCTATTATTACCCCGGTACCCACCACCACCAGGGGTGCCGGGAAGATCTTGGTACGATCCAGTACCCGACCATCTGTTGTGATGGTCGGGTACTGGGGCGGCCGTAGGCTGGTATTATGAGGCTGGGAAGGGCCAAAAACAGTGGTCCTTCCCACCCTTGTAATGCTAGGCTGCTGCTGCTGTGTTGTATCGGGCTGGTTATAAAATTGGGGGGGACCCCCACGTCGTTTTTTTTTTTAATTTAACAAATTTAACAATAGACGGGTCCCCCACATTTTTAATAACCAGCCATATACAAGGCCGCAGCAGTCTAGCATTACATGGGTGGGAAGGGCCACTGGGTTTGTCCATTCCCAGGCTAATAACACTGTTGTATGTGGCTGGTTATGATAAATTGGGTGG
Organism: Rhinoderma darwinii; assembly: GCF_050947455.1. Taxonomy (NCBI): domain Eukaryota; kingdom Metazoa; phylum Chordata; class Amphibia; order Anura; family Rhinodermatidae; genus Rhinoderma; species Rhinoderma darwinii. The sequence goes on from NW_027461690.1 coordinate 393,541, forward strand.
AACCCCACGTCTTTAAAAAAAAATAAAAAATTAAAAAAAATGACGTGGGGTCCCTCCCACTTTTATAACCAGCCAGATACAACACAGAAGCAGCAGCCTAGCATTACAAGGGTGGGAAGGTCCACTGTTTTTGGCCCTTCCCAGCCTCATAATACCAGCCTGCGGCCACCCCAGAGCCCGACCATCACAACAGATGGTCGGGTACTGGATCGTACCTGGCTCTTCCCGGCACCCCTGGTGGTGGTGGGTACCGGGGTAATAATGGTGGTTAGTGTTAGCCTCTGCACCGGCTAACACTAAGCCTCGCCTTAGTAATGGATGTTGTCACTCAGACAGCGGCCATTACTAAAGTGGTAGTAATAAAATTTGAAAAGAAAAAGACAAAGATATAGATAAAATATTTTATTGAAATAAAGCACCCCCAACACAACCCTCATTAACCATTTTATTGTAGAAAAAAAAACTGTCATCTAAGTAGTCCTCGAAACCGACGTAGTCCAAACACCAAACCTGTCAGGCTTAGATTCAGTTTAATGTGTGATACTGACGGTTATACCATGTATAGAAGCCTGCCGCGAAGTTGACTTAGATACAGGGCGCCAGCAGACAGTATCATACATGGCCATACAGACATATATACAAACAAACATACATGCAAACATACATACATACATGCATATATACAAACATACATACAAGCATGCACATATATACATGCAAATATACATACATGCAAACATACACACATATATACATACATACATGCAAACTATCATACATACATACATGCATACACACACACACATGAAAACATACATACATACAAACAAACATACATACATGCATATATACAAGCATGCACAAATATACATGCAAACATAAATACATGCAAACATAATTACATACATGCACATATATATATAAACATACATGCAAACATACATGCAAAAAAAAAATGCAAACATACATACATTCACATATATACATACATACATGACAACATACATACATACATGCAAACATACATACATGCAAACATACATACATGCAAACATACATACATGCATACATACATGCAAACATACATACAAACATGCAAACATACATACATGCAAACATACACACATGCAAACATACATACTTACATGCAAATATATACATGCAAATATACATACACACATGCACATATATACATACATGCCAACATACATGCACATATATACATACATACATAAATACATACATAACAACATACATACATACATACATACATACATGACAACATACATACATACATGCAAACATACATACATGCAAACATACATACAAACATACATTCATGCAAACATACATACATGCAAACATACATACATGCAAATATATACATGCAAATATACATACACACATGCACATATATACATACATGCCAACATACATGCAAACATACATGCACATATATACATACATGCATACATGACAACATACATCCATACATACATACATACATACATACATCTATGACAACATACATACAAACATACATAAATGCAAACATACATACATACATGCAAACCTACATACATGCAAACATACACACATGCAAACATACATATATACATATATATTCATGCAAATATACATACAAACATGCACATATATACATACATGCAAACATACATGCAAACATACATGCACATACATACATACATACATGACAACATATATACATACATACATACATGACAACATACATACATACATACATACATACATACATACATACATACATACATACATGCAACCATACATGCAAACATACATTCATGCATCATTGGGGTACAAACTGTATTCTGCAGATGATTTGCACCTAAATGGAAGGGGGTCCGCTGTGCTGGGGGAGAGAATTCTAGCTGGGGTGGCGGAGTATTTAAACTAGGGCTGAGGAGGGAGGCCAATGTAGGAAATAAAGGGGTAGTTAGGTTAGAGAGGGGTCAGACTATATTGGTGGGGGGAGAAACAGACGGTGGGGAGAGGACTAGGCAACAAGATAAGGAGATCCTTTCGTTACAAAACAGCAGTGAAAATAAAAAGGCCCAAATGTCAAATAATCACATTTCTGATACTGAAAGTGAAACATTTAAAGGCAAGTTAAAGAGGCTCTGTCACCAGATTTTGCAACCCCTATCTGCTATTGCAGCAGATAGGCGCTGCAATGTAGATTACAGTAACGTTTTTATTTTTAAAAAACGAGCATTTTTGGCCAAGTTATGACCATTTTTGTAGTTATGCAAATGAGGCTTGCAAAAGTCCAAGTGGGTGTGTTTAAAAGTAAAAGTCCAAGTGGGCGTGTATTATGTGCGTACATCGGGGCGTTTTTAATACTTTTACTAGCTGGGCGCTCTGATGAGAAGTATCATCCACTTCTCTTCAGAACGCCCAGCTTCTGGCAGTGCAGATCTGTGACGTCACTCACAGGTCCTGCATCGTGTCAGACGAGCGAGGACACATCGGCACCAGAGGCTTCAGTTGATTCTGCAGCAGCATCAGCGTTAGCAGGTAAGTCGATGTAGCTACTTACCTGCTGATGCTGCTGCAGAATCATCTGTAGCCTCTGGTGCCGATGTGTCCTCGCTCGTCTGACACGATGCAGGACCTGGGGAAGTGACGTCACAGCGTGATCTCTCGAGAACACGCTGTGTCTGCACTGCCAGAAGCTGGGCGTTCTGAAGAGAAGTGGATGACACTTCTCATCAGAACGCCCAGCTAGCAAAAGTATTAAAAACGCCCCGATGTACGCCCATAATACACGCCCACTTGGACTTTTACTTTTAGGGTATGTTCACATGAGGGCATCCGTTACGGCTGAAATTACGGGGATGTTTCAGCCTGAAAACATCCCCGTAATTTCAGCCGTACCGGCATGTGCAGGCGCTTGAATGCCGTGTCCATTACGGCCGTAATTAGCGCTGCTATTCATTGGAGTAATGAATAACGGCTCCAATTACGGCCAAAGAAGTGACAGGTCACTTCTTTGACGCGGGCGTCTATTTACGCGCCGTCATTTGACAGCGGCGCGTAAATATACGCCTCGTGTGAACAGACAAACGTCTGCCCATTGCTTTCAATGGGCAGATGTTTGTCAGCGCTATTGAGGCGCTATTTTCAGACGTAATTCGGGGCAAAAACGCCCGATTTACGTCCGTAAATAGGCCGTGTGAACATACCCTTAAACACACCCACTTGGACTTTTGCAAGCCTCATTTGCATAACTACAAAAATGGTCATAACTTGGCCAAAAATGCTCGTTTTTAAAAAATAAAAACGTTACTGTAATCTACATTGCAGCGCCTATCTGCTGCAATAGCAGATAGGGGTTGCAAAATCTGGTGACAGAGCCTCTTTAAAGTGTATGTTCACAAATGCCAGAAGTCTAGCAAGCAAAATGGGGGAGCTGGAGGCCTTAATACTGGAAGAAGATATAGATATAGTTGGTGTTGCTGAAACATGGCTGGACTCTTCACATGACTGGGCTGTAAATCTACAGGGTTTTACACTGTTTCGGAAAGACAGGGCAAATAGGAAAGGCGGTGGTGTATGTCTGTATGTGAGAAGCGATATGAAGGTGAGTGTAAATGAGACATTAGAGGGTGAAGACTGTGAGGAGGTTGAAACCTTGTGGGTGGAATTACAAAGGGAAGTAAACACTGAAAAAATTACTTTGGTGTAATCTATAGACCCCCCAATATAACTGAAGAGATAGAAGGTCAAATATATAAACAAATGGAGCGGGCTGCACAGGCGGGTACTGTTGTGATAATGGGAGATTTTAATTATCGGGATATTAATTGGTGTCATGGTTCGGCTTCAACTGCAAAGGGGAGACATTTCCTCAACCTGTTGGAGGAAAATTTTATGTGCCAGTTTGTGGAAGACCCGACTAGAGGTGAAGCTCTGTTGGATCTGGTCATTTCTAATAATGCAGAGCTTGTTGGGAATGTCAATGTTTGTGAAAACCTTGGTAACAGTGATCATAATATAGTTATATTTTACCTATACTGTAAAAAACAAACGCAGGCTGGGAGGGCAAAAACATTTAATTTTAAGAAAGCCAATTTCCCCAGGATGAGGGCTGCAATTCAGGATATAGACTGGGAAGAACTAATGTCAAATAATGGGACAAATGATAAATGGGAGATTTTCAAATCTACTTTGAGTTATTATAGTGCAAAATCTATTCATACAGGTAACAAGTATAAACGACTAAAATTAAACCCCACATGGCTTACACCTTCTGTAAAAAGGGCAATACATGACAAAAAAAGGGCATTTAAAAAATACAAATCTGAGGGTACATCTGCAGCCTTTGTAAAATATAAAGAGCTTAATAAAATCTGTAAAAAGATAATAAAATCAGCAAAAATACAAAATGAAAGGCAGGTGGCCAAGGACAGTAAAACAAATCCTAAAAAATTCTTCAAGCATATAAATGCAAAAAAGCCCAGGTCTGAACATGTAGGACCCTTAGATAGTGGTAATGGGGAGTTGGTCACAGGGGATCAAGAGAAGGCAGAGTTACTAAATGGGTTCTTCCGCTCTGTATATACAACAGAAGAAGGAGCAGCTGATGTAGCCGCTGCCGGTGCTGTTAATATATCAGTTGATATACTGAATTGGATGAATGTAGATATGGTCCAAGCTAAATGAAATAAAATAAATGTACACAAGGCCCCGGGACCAGATGGGTTACACCCTAGAGTTCTTAAAGAGCTTAGTTCAGTTATTTCTGTCCCCCTCTTAATAATATTTAGAGAGTCTCTCATGAGTGGTATAGTGCCAAGGGACTGGCGCAGGGCAAATGTGGTGCCTATTTTCAAAAAGGGCTCTAGGTCTTCGCCGGGTGATTATAGACCAGTAAGCTTAACATCAATTGTGGGGAAAATGTTTGAGGGGCTATTGAGGGACTATATACAGAATTATGTGACAATAAATAGTATTATAAGTGACAGCCAGCATGGTTTTACAAAGGACAGAAGCTGTCAAACCAACCTGATTTGTTTTTATGAAGAGGTAAGCAGAAGCCTAGACAGAGGGTCCGCTGTGGATATAGTGTTTTTGGACTTTGCAAAGGCATTTGACACTGTCCCTCATAGACATCTAATGGGTAAATTAAGGACTATAGGTTTAGAAAGTATAGTTTGTAATTGGATTGAGAATTGGCTCAAGGACCGTATCCAGAGAGTTGTGGTCAATGATTCCTACTCTGAAGGGTCCCCAGTTATAAGTGGTGTACCCCAGGGTTCAGTGCTGGGACCACTATTATTCAACTTATTTATTAATGATATAGAGGATGGGATTAATAGCACTATTTCTATTTTTGCAGATGACACCAAGCTATGCAATATAGTTCAGACTATGGAAGATGTTTGTGAATTGCAGGCAGATTTAAACAAACTAAGTGTTTGGGCGTCCACTTGGCAAATGAAGTTTAATGTAGATAAATGTAAAGTTATGCATCTGGGTACGAAAAACCTGCAAGCATCATATGTCCTAGGGGGAGCTACACTGGGGGAGTCAATTGTTGAGAAGGATCTGGGTGTACTTGTAAATCATAAACTAAATTTCAGCATGCAGTGTCAATCAGCTGCTTCAAAGGCCAGCAAAATATTGTCGTGTATCAAAAGAGGCATGGACTCGCGGGACAGGGATGTAATATTACCACTTTACAAAGCATTAGTGAGGCCTCATCTAGAATATGCAGTCCAGTTCTGGGCTCCAGTTCATAGAAAGGATGCCCTGGAGTTGGAAAAAATACAAAGAAGAGCAACGAAGCTAATAAGGGGCATGGAGAATCTAAGTTATGAGGAAAGATTAAAAGAACTAAACCTATTTAGCCTTGAGAAAAGACGACTAAGGGGGGACATGATTAACTTATATAAATATATGAATGGCGCATACAAAAAATATGGTGAAATCCTGTTCCATGTAAAACCCCCTCAAAAAACAAGGGGGCACTCCCTCCGTCTGGAGAAAAAAAGGTTTAACTTGCAGAGGCGACAAGCCTTCTTTACTGTGAGAACTGTGAATCTATGGAATAGTCTACCGCAGGAGCTGGTCGCAGCAGGGACAGTAGATGGCTTTAAAAAAGGCTTAGATAATTTCCTAGAACAAAAAAATATTAACTGCTATGTGTAGAAATTTTTTACTTCCCCTTTCCCATCCCACTTCCCCTTTCCCATCCCTTGGTTGAACTTGATGGACATGTGTCTTTTTTCAACCGTACAAACTATGTAACTATGTAACTATGTAACTATATGCAAACATACATACATGCAAACATACATACAAACATACATTCATGCAAACATACATACATGCAAACATATATACATACATGCAAATATATACATGCAAATATACATACACACATGCACATATATACATACATGCCAACATACATGCAAACATACATGCACATATATACATACATACATGACAACATACATACATACATACATACATACATACATACATGACAACATACATACATGCAAACATACATGAATGCAAACATACATACATGCAAACATACATACATGCAAACATACACACATGCAAACATACATACATACATATACAGTGAAGGAAATAAGTATTTGATCCCTTGCTGATTTTGTAAGTTTGCCCACTGTCAAAGTCATGAACAGTCTAGAATTTTTAGGCTAGGTTAATTTTACCAGTGAGAGATAGATTATATAAAAAAAAAATAAAAAAATAACATAGTCAAAATGATATATATTTATTTGCATTGTGCACAGAGAAATAAGTATTTGATCTCCTACCAACCATTAAGAGTTCAGCCTCCTCCAGACCAGTTACACGCTCCAAATCAACTTGGCGCCTGCATTAAAGACAGCTGTCTTAAATGGTCACCTGTATAAAAGACTCCTGTCCACAGACTCAATTAATCAGTCTGACTCTAACATCTACAACATGGGCAAGACCAAAGAGCTTTCTAAGGATGTCAGGGACAAGATCATAGACCTGCACAAGGCTGGAATGGGCTACAAAACCATAAGTAAGACGCTGGGTGAGAAGGAGACAACTGTTGGTGCAATAGTAAGAAAATGGAAGACATACAAAATGACTGTCAATCGACATCGATCTGGGGCTCCATGCAAAATCTCACCTCGTGGGGTATCCTTGATCCTGAGGAAGGTGAGAGCTCAGCCAAAAACTACACGGGGGGAACTTGTTAATGATCTCAAGGCAGCTGGGACCACAGTCACCAAGAAAACCATTGGTAACACATTATGCCGTAATGGATTAAAATCCTGCAGTGCCCACAAGGTCCCCCTGCTAAAGAAGGCACATGAACAGGCCCGTCTGAAGTTTGCAAATGAACATCTGGATGATTCTGAGAGTGATTGGGAGAAGGTGCTGTGGTCAGATGAGACTAAAATTGAGCTCTTTGGCATTAACTCAACTCGCCGTGTTTGGAGGAAGAGAAATGCTGCCTATGACCCAAAGAACACCGTCCCCACTGTCAAGCATGGAGGTGGAAACATTATGTTTTGGGGGTGTTTCTCTGCTAAGGGTACTGGACTACTTCACCGCATCAATAGGAGAATGGATGGAGCCATGTACCGTCAAATCCTGAGTGACAACCTCCTTCCCTCCACCAGGACATTAACCCCTTCCCGACATTTGACGTACATGTACGTCATGGAAAGCATTGACTTCCCGCAAAATGCCGTACATGTACGTCAAACGTTTGGCACCGGCTCAGAAGCTGAGTCGGTGCCATCATCGTCGGATCTCAGCTGTATCTTACAGCTGACATCCGACTGTAACGGCGGGGACCGAAATTAGCTTCGATCCCCGCCATTAACCCCTTAAGTGCAGCGCTCAAACGCGATCGCTGCACTTAAGGTGTTTGCAGTTCATCGGAGCCCCAGCAAAGAAATTGCCGGGGTTCCGGTGGCTGCAATGGCAACCGGAGGCCTAATACTGGCCTCCCGGTCTGCCTAGCACCGAAGCCGGTCAAGATCCGCCCGGCGGCGGAGCCTGATCGGCTTCCGTAGCTGCCGGCAAGATGGCGCCGGGTCAGGAGCTGATCCGGCGTCATCAGCGGTGGAGGTCAGCTGTACTGTACAGCTGACATCCACCTGTAACGGCAGGAACCGGAGCTAGCTCCGATCCCTGCCATTAACCCCTTCGATGCAGCAATCGAAAGCGATTGCTGCATCGTAGCGGTTACAAGCAGATCGCCAGCCCTGACAGGCAATCGGGACTGGCGACTGCTGTTATGGCAACAGGAGACACAATGGTCTCCTGCTCTGCCATTACGGAAGCCGAATTAGGCCCCGCCGGGAGGCGAAGCCTAAACGGCTTGCTGTCAGTGAATGACTGACAGATCTAATACATTGCACTACATAGGTAGTGCAATGTATTAGAAAAAAAAAAATCTGACCGTTGGACCTTCAAGTCCCCTAGTGGGACTTGAGAAAAAGTGTAAAAAAAGTATAAAAAAGTGTAAAAAAAGTGCACAAAATAAAAGTTTGAAGTAATCAAATAACACACAATCCCCCTTTTACTCTTATCAAGTCCTTTATTATTGAAAAATAATAATAAACCATATGTATTTGGTATCGCCGCGACCGTAACGACCGGAGGTATCAAAATATTATATCATTTATTGCACGCGGTGAACAGCGTAAAAAAAACCCGGAAAAAACGTTACCAGAGTTTCTGTTTTTTGGTCACTTTGCCCTACAAATATTACAATAAAAAGTGATCAAAAAGTCGCACGTATCCAAAAATGGTACCTATAAAAACTATAGCTCGTCCCGCAAAAAACAAGCCCTCATACAACTCAGTCGACAAAAAAATTAAAACGTTATGGTTCTCACAACTTGGCGACAGAAAAAATACATTCTTTTTACAAAAGTAATTTTATTGTGCAAAAAGTTGTAAAACATAAAAAAGTGCTATAAAATAGGTATCGCCGGAATCGTACTGACCCGCAGAATAAAGTTAACATGTAGTTTATAATGCGTGGTGAACGCTATATAAAAAAAAACAAAAAAAGCTGTGCCAGAATTGCGTTTTTTTGTTTACCTGGCATCCCAAAAAATAGGATAAAAGGTGATCAAAAAGTTGCATGTACCCCAAAATGGTACCAATAATAACTACAGCTCGTCCCGCAACAAACCAGCCTTCATATCGATACGTCTATGAAAAAATAAAATTAGTTATGGCTCCAATAAGTCAGGAAATAAAAAAATATGCAGTTGTGCCCGAGGGGAACATTTCTTCTGTTTGAAGAGGCGATTTATCAAGGACCTAAAATTAGGGAACCAGGAAGGGGAGGGCCCAAACATATACGCTGGAAGCGACGGTGCCCGTATTATACCAGGATAATACTTTCCCAGCAAAATTCCCCAAACTACAAAGGCGCGGAGTGTGGACCAAAAGGGGGATAAGAAATGACACCATTTATCAGTGCGACACTGGCCTGTGCGGAAAGGATTGCTTCACAGCGTAACACACATCTATGGATTATTTTTATTTTTTATACCACCTGACTATGCCCCTTATATACTCCGCCCCGCTTACATGTACCCCCACATTATAAAACACCAGCAATACTCAAACAAATATAGTACCAAGCAAAATCCGCTCTCCAAAAGCCAAATGGTGCTCCCTCGGCCCTGAACCCTACAGCGTCCCCAAACAGCAGTTTCCTTCAACATATATGGCATCGTCATACCCGGGAGAACCCTTTTAACAATTTTTGGGGTGTGTGTCTCCAGCGTCATAAGCTGGGCATGACATATTTGCCACTGAATGGCATATCTAGGGAAAAATATTAATTTTTAATTTGCACCATCCGCAGCGCATTCATTTATGGAAAAGACCTGTGGGGTGAAAATGCTCACTTCACCCCTTAATTAATGCCTTGAGGGGTGCAGTTCCATAGTGGGGGTCACTTATCAGGGGTTTCTTTTTATTATTTCACATCAGAGCCTCTGCAGTTGTGAACCAATACTTTGTAAATCGCCAAATTAGGCCTCCACTCCGCATGGTACTCTTCACTTCTGAGCCCTGTCATATGTCCAGACAAAAGATTAGGGCCACATGTAGGGTGTTTCTAAAACCGGGAAACACCGCATAATAATTAGAGAGCTGTCTTGTTATGGTGGCACAAGCCGGGCACCACATATTGTCATATCTATGGAAAAAAATCCCATTTTCACTCTGCAACATTGAGCGCACACTAATTTCTACAAAACACCTGCAGGGTTAAAATGCTTACTACACCCCTTGGTAAATGCATTGAGGGGTGTAGTTTCCAAAATGGGGTCACTTCTGGGGGGTTTCCACTGTTTTGGGCCCACAGGTGCCCAGAAACCAATCCAGCAACATCTGCACTCCAAATGGCGGTCCTTCCCATCTGAGCCCTGCGGTTTGCCTAAACAGCAGTTTATGACCACATATGGGGTATTGCCGTACTCGGGAAAATAGCTTTACAAATGTTGGGTTCTTTTTTTCCTTTATTTGTTGAGAAAATGAAAAAATTTGCGCTAAAGCTACGTCTTATTGAAGAAAAAGGACTGTTTTTATTTTCACTGCCTAATTCTAATAAATTCTATGAAACATCTGTGGGGTCAAAATGCTCACTACACCCCTAGATGAATTCCTCAAGAGGTGTAGTTTCCTAAATGGAGTCCCTTTTTGGGCGTTTTCATTGTTTTGTCCCCTCAGGGGCTTTGCAAATGTGACCTGGCCTCCGCAAATCATTCCTGCTAAATGTGATCTCAAAAAGTCAAATAGTGCTCTTTCCCTTCTAAGCCCTGCCGTGTGTCCAAACAGCCGTTTATTACCACATGTGGGGTATTGTTTTACTCGGGAGAAATTGCTTTACAAATTTTGTGGTGCTTTTTCTCCTTTAGTCCTTCTGGAAATGAGAAAAAATTAGCTAAACCTACATTTTCTTTGAAAAAATGTAGATTATTATTTTCAGGGCCTACTTCCAATAATTTCTGCAAAAAAACTGTGGTGTCAAATCGCTCACTATACCCCTAGATAATTTCCTCAATGGGTGTTGTTTCCAAAATGGGGTCACTTGTGGGGGGTTTCCACTGTTTTATCCCCTCAGGGGCTTTGTAAATGTGACATGGCCTCCGCAAACCATTCCTGCTAAATTTGAGTTCCAAAAGCCAAATGGCGCTCTTTCCCTTGTCAGCCTCGCCGTGTGTCCAAACAGCCGTTTATTACCACATGTGGGGTACTGTTTTACTCGGGAGAAATTTCTTTACAAATTTTATGGTGATTTTTCTCCTTTAGTCCTTGTGGAAATGAAAAAAAATTAGCTAAACCTACATTTTATTTGAAAAAATGTAGATTTTCATTTTCACAGCCTACTTGCAAAAATTTCTGCAAAAAACCTGTGGGGTCAAAATGCTCACTATACCCCTAGATAATTTCCTCAAGGGGTATAGTTTCCAAAATGGGGTCACTTGTTGGGGTTTCCACTGTTTTGTCCCCTCAGGGACTTCGTAAATGTGACATGGCCTCCGCAAACCATTCCTGCTAAATGTGAACTCCAAAAGCCAAATAGTGCTCTTTCCCTTCTCAGCCACGCCGTGTCTCCAAACAACCGTTTATTACCACATGTGAGGTATTGTTTTACTCGGGAGAAATTGCTTTACAAATTTTGCGGTGCTTTTTCTCCTTTAGTCCTTGTGGAAATGAGAAAAAAAATCGCTAAACCTACATTTTCTTTGAAGAAATGTTGATTTTAATTTTCACGGCCTACTTCCAATAATTTCTGTAAAAAACCTGTGCGGTCAAAATGCTCACTACACCCCTAGATAATTTCCTTGAGGTGTCTAGTTTCCCAGATGGGGTCACTTTTGGGGGATTTTGACTGTTTTGGCACCGCAAGAGCCCTTCAAACCTGACATGGTGCCTAAAATATATTCTAACAAAAATAAGGCCCCAAAATCCACTAGGTGCTCCTTTGCTTCTGAGGCCGGTGCTTAAGTCCAGTAGCACGCTACGGCCACATGTGGGATATTTCCTAAAACTGCAGAAACTGGGCAACAAATATTGAGTTGCATTTCTCTGGTAAAACCTTCTGTGTTATAAAAAAAATTGTATTAAAAATGTATTTCTGCAGAAAAATATGAAATTTGTAAATTTCACCTCTACTTTGCTTTAATTCCTGTGAAATGTTTAAAGGGTTAAGACATTTTCTAAATGCTGTTTTGAATACTTTGAGGGGTGAAGTTTTTAAAATGGGGTGACTTTTTTTGGGTTTCTAATATATAAGGCCCTCAAAACCACTTCACAACTGAACTGGCCCCTGTAAAAATAGCCTTTTGAAATTTTCTTGAAAATGTGAGAAATTGCTGCTAAAGTTCTAAGCCTTGTGAGGTCATATAAAAATAAAAGGATGTTCAAAAAACGATGCCAATCTAAAGTAGACATATGGGTGATGTTAATTAGCAACAATTTTGTGTGGTATAACTGCCTGTCTTACAAGCAGATACATTTAAATTGAGAAAAATGCTAATTTTTGCAATTTTTCGCTAATTTTTGGTGTTTTTCACAATTAAATACTGAACATATCGAGCAAATTTTGCCAGTAACATAAAGTCCAATGTGTCACGAGAAAACAATCTCAGAATCGCTTGGATAGGTGAAAGCATTCCGGAGTTATTACCACATAAAGTGACACATGTCAGATTTGAAAAATGAGGCTCTGTCAGGAAGGTCAAAAGTGGCTAAAGAGGGAAGGGGTTAAAAATGGCTCGTGGCTGGGTCTTCCAGCACGACAATGACCCGAAACATACAGCCAAGGCAACAAAGGAGTAGCTCAAAAAGAAGCAAATTAAGGTCATGGAGTGGCCTAGCCAGTCTCCAGACCTCAATCCCATCGAAAACTTATGGAGGGAGCTGAAGATCCGAGTTGCCAAGCGACAGATGATCTGCAAAGAGAAGTGGTCCAAAATTCCATCTAACTTGTGTGCAAACCTCATCATCAACTACAAAAAACGTCTGACTGTGCTTGCCAACAAGGGTTTTGCCACCAAGTATTAAGTCTTGTTTGACAAAGGGATCAAATACTTATTTCTCTGTGCACAATGAAAATAAATATATATAATTTTGACAATGTGATTTTCTTTTTTTTTTTTTTATATAATCTATCTCTCACTGGTAAAATTAACCTAGCCTAAAAATTCTAGACTATGTAGAAATATCCGGCACACAAACAAATGTGGTTCAATTTTCCGATTTTATAAAATTTGATGCCATGGGCAATGTGCGTGCAACGTTTCGGTTCAACGACCTTCGTCAGGCACTAGATCCCACTTGGCGTATGATTCTTGAGTTATATCGAGCTGCAGTCAGTATGGCGGCTTGCCGCTTTGTTTTGAGCGCCAAAACAAAGCAGCAAGCCGCCATACTGACTGCAGCGCGATATAACTCAAGAATCATACGCCAAGTGGGATCTAGTGCCTGACGAAGGTCGTTGAACCGAAACGTTGCACGCACATTGCCCATGGCATCAACTTTAATAAAATCGGAAAATTGAACCACATTTGTTTGTGTGCCGGATATTTCTACATATACAGTTGGGTTGGGACCCTATCCGTGCACCTCCTTCTATCTTGTGCGCTCTGAACCAATACAGACTAAAAATTCTAGACTGTTCATGTCTTTGACAGTGGGCAAACTTACAAAATCAGCAAGGGATCAAATACTTATTTCCTTCACTGTATATACCTGCAAATATACATACAAACATGCACATATATACATACATGCCAACATACATGCAAACATACATGCACATATATACATACATGCATACAAGCGCCTCATGACTTACACACTATCCCTCCATGTTTCACACACTTGCATCCCATTATTCATTTATTTTTTAGGCACTTTACTCATTACTGCCCCCTATATTTCACTTACATTATTACACTTGCACATACACTATTCATTTATTATTTCTTACTACACATCCCATGCACCACATACCACTCCCCTCAAGACTAGTGGGAGTGGCTATTATTATTTAAAGCACCTGCTCACTCGCCTTCATCAGCGATTCTGACCTGGCTGTGTCCATTTGTAAGTATGGCCTTTTTCTGTGTTTTTGCATAAATGTCCTTGTTTTTATCTGTTTTGTCTGTACATCAGGAGCTTTTCGCTCCAGTTAGGGACTCGCAAGTCTGGGGATCCTTGTCGTGGATTGCGAGCTTGCGTCCTTTTGGCCAAAATGATCACTAATACCCCAGGTATTTTTCATTATTACTTATATTCGCTTCTTTTGGACACAGCCAGGTCTTTGATGCTGGGAGAGCATGGTGTGTTGTTGTTTGGCCTAGCAAGCAGGGTAGCCCGCTCTATGAATTATCAAGGTGTCACAAATAGGCTTCTACCTGGCTAGACACGTTGCGCCTCATGACTTACACACTATCCCTCCATGTTTCACACACTTGCATCCCATTATTCATTTATTTTTTAGGCACTTTACTCATTACTGCCCCCTATATTTCACTTACATTATTACACTTGCACATACACTATTCATTTATTATTTCTTACTACACATCCCATGCACCACATACCACTCCCCTCAAGACTAGTGGGAGTGGCTATTATTATTTAAAGCACCTGCTCACTCGCCTTCATCAGCGTTTCTGACCTGGCTGTGTCCATTTGTAAGTATGGCCTTTTTCGGTGTTTTTGCATAAATGTCCTTGTTTTTATCTGTTTTGTCTGTACATCAGGAGCTTTTCGCTCCAGTTAGGGACTCGCAAGTCTGGGGATCCTTGTCGTGGATTGCGAGCTTGCGTCCTTTTGGCCAAAATGATCACTAATACCCCAGGTATTTTTCATTATTACTTATATTCGCTTCTTTTGGACACAGCCAGGTCTTTGATGCTGGGAGAGCATGGTGTGTTGTTGTTTGGCCTAGCAAGCAGGGTAGCCCGCTCTATGAATTATCAAGGCGTCACAAATAGGCTTCTACCTGGCTAGTCACGTTGCGCCTCATGACTTACACACTATCCCTCCATGTTTCACACACTTGCATCCCATTATTCATTTATTTTTTAGGCACTTTACTCATTACTGCCCCCTATATTTCACTTACATTATTACACTTGCACATACACTATTCATTTATTATTTCTTACTACACATCCCATGCACCACATACCACTCCCCTCAAGACTAGTGGGAGTGGCTATTATTATTTAAAGCACCTGCTCACTCGCCTTCATCAGCGTTTCTGACCTGGCTGTGTCCATTTGTAAGTATGGCCTTTTTCGGTGTTTTTGCATAAATGTCCTTGTTTTTATCTGTTTTGTCTGTACATCAGGAGCTTTTCGCTCCAGTTAGGGACTCGCAAGTCTGGGGATCCTTGTCGTGGATTGCGAGCTTGCGTCCTTTTGGCCAAAATGATCACTAATACCCCAGGTATTTTTCATTATTACTTATATTCGCTTCTTTTGGAAACAGCCAGGTCTTTGATGCTGGGAGAGCATGGTGTGTTGTTGTTTGGCCTAGCAAGCAGGGTAGCCCGCTCTATGAATTATCAAGGCGTCACAAATAGGCTTCTACCTGGCTAGACACGTTGCGCCTCATGACTTACACACTATCCCTCCATGTTTCACACACTTGCATCCCATTATTCATTTATTTTTTAGGCACTTTACTCATTACTGCCCCCTATATTTCACTTACATTATTACACTTGCACATACACTATTCATTTATTATTTCTTACTACACATCCCATGCACCACATACCACTCCTCTCAAGACTAGTGGGAGTGGCTATTATTATTTAAAGCACCTGCTCACTCGCCTTCATCAGTGTTTCTGACCTGGCTGTGTCCATTTGTAAGTATGGCCTTTTTCGGTGTTTATACATGCATACATGACAACATACATACATACTGCATACATACATACATGACAACATACATACATGCCAACATACATACATACATGCCAAAAAAAAATAAATACGTTCATACTTACTTTCCTCCTGTCCGGCCTCCAGCGATGATGTTTCATCCATGTCGCCGCTGCAGCCTGTGATTGGCTGCAGAGGCGGTCACGTGGGATGAAGCATCATCCTGACGTGCGTGACCGCCACTACAGCCTGTGCAGCGGCGAAAGGGATAAAACGTCATCGCTGGAGTCCGGACAGGAGGAAAGTAAGTACGAACGTATTATTTTTATTTTTTTATTACATTAAAATTTTATTTTCCGCGCGCCGAGCATGTACTGTCAAGGTTGCTGAAAGAGTTAGTGCAGCCCATTAACTCTATCAGCACCCTGGACAGTAGCATGCTCGGCGCACGGAAGTGACAGGTTTGGTCCGAACTAGTTCGGTCCGAATCGAACTTTTTAGTGAAATTCGGCGAACTAGCCGAACCGAACTTTTGATAAGTTCGCTCATCTCTAATTTTGACCCCACAGATTTTATTAGAATTTGTATGTCAAAATAAAAAATGCATATTATTTTCCAATAAGATGTTATTTAGCTAAAAAGAAAATCAATTTCCACAAGGAATAAAGAAGAAAAAGCCACCAACATTTGTAAAGCAACTTCTCCAGTATGGAAATACCCCATATGTCGTCATAAACTGCAGTTTGGGCACATGGCAGGGCTCAGAAGGGAAGAAGCGCCATTTGGCTTTTGGAGTGCAGATTTTGCTGGATTGGTTTCTTGGTGCCATGTCGCATTTGCAAAGCCCCTTAAGGTAACAGTACAATGGAAACTTCCCAAAAGTGACTTCATTTGGGAAACTACACGCCTTGAGAAATTCATCTAGCATTTTTACCCCAAAGGTGCTTCATAGATTTTGTTAGAATTTGGACGTGAAAATAAAAAACTAATTTTTTTCCAATAAGATGTCATTTTCGCTGAAAAAAAAACGAGGAAGGAATAAAGAAGAAAAAGCCCCCAAGATTTGTAAAACAACTTCTCCAGAGTATGGAAATACCCCATATGTGGTAATAAACTGCTTTTTGGGCAGATAATATGCATTTTTATTTTTCCAAAGCCCCTGTGGGACCAAAACTTTGGAAACTTCCCAAAAGTGACTCCATTTTGGAAGCTATACCCCTTGACGAATTTATCTAGGGGTGTAGTGAGCATTTTGACCCCAGAGGACTTTTATAGATTTTATTAGAATTGGACAGTGAAAATAAAAATTTAATTTTTTTCCAATAAGACTTAGATTTAGCGCAACATTTTTATTTTCTTAACGAAAAATGGAGAAAAAACACCTCAACATTTGTAAAGCAAGTTCTCCCGAATATGGCAATACCTAATATGTGGTAATAAACTACTGTTTGGGTACATGGTAGAGGTCAGAAGTGAAGGAGCACCATTTGGCTTTTGGAGTGCAGATTTTGCTAGATTGGTTTCGGGACGCAATGTCGCATTTGCAAAGCCTCTATGGTACCAAAACAGTGGAAACCCACCAGAAGTGACCTCATTTTGGAAATTACACCCCTCAAGTTATTCACCTAGTGATGTAGTCAGCATGTTAGCCCTGCAGGTGTTTTCCAGAAATTAGTGTACACTCAATGTTGCAGAGTGAAAATGGCAATTTTTCCATAGCTATGCCAATATGTGGTACCCAGCTTGTGCCACCATGAAAAGACAGCTCTCTAACTATTATGCTGTGATTCCCAGATTTAGAAATATCCTACATCTGGCCCTAATCTTTTGCTTGGACATGCGACAGAGCTCAGGACGGAAAATGTACAATGCAAAATTGAGGCCTAATTTGTCGACAAAGTAGTGAGCATTTTTACCCACAGGTCTTTTCTATAAATTAATGCGCTACAAATGGTGCAAAGTAAAATTGCAATTTTTCCCTAGATATGCCATTTCAGTGGCAAATATGTTGTGCCCAGCTTGTGCCACTGGAGACACACAACCCAAAAATTGTTAAAAGGGTTCTCTCGGGTATATTTGTGTAAGTAAACTGCTTTTTGGGCACACTGTAGGGCTCAGAAGGGAGGGAGCGCCCATTTGGAGTTTTCTTGGTAGTAGTTTTGTTTGGAGTATTACTCGTGTTTCAGTTTATAACGTGGGGGTACATGAAAGCTGTGCGGAGTACATCAGGGCATAATAATTGGGTAAAAAAGAAAAAAACAATAATCCATAGATGTGTGTTACGCTGTCAAGTAATCTTTTATGCACAGGCCAGTGTCGCACTGATAAATGGTGTCATTTCTTATCCCCATTTTGGTACACACTCTGCACCTCTGCAGTTTGGGGAATTTTGCTGGGAAGTGTTCTGGTATAATGCAGGTGTCCTCGCTTCCAGAAGATATGTTTGGGCCCTCCCATTCCTGGTTCCCTAATTTTATTTTACTTTTATTAGAGACGTAGTGGATGAGGGCTGTTTTGTTGCGGGACCAGCTGTCATTTTTACTGCTACCATTTTGAGGTACATGAGACTTTTTGATCACTTTTTATCCTATTTTTGGGAGGCAAGGTGACCAAAAAACAGCAATTCTGGCAGAGTTTTCTAATTTTTTTTATGCAGCGTTCGCCATGAATTATAAATTACATGTTACGTTTATTGTGCGGGTCAGTACGATTCCGGTGATACCAAATTTATAGCACTTTTTTTCTGTTTAGTAAAAATATTTTTTCTGTCACCATGTTCTGAGAGCCATAACGTTTTCATTTTTTCGTTGATGGAGCTATATGAGGGCTTGTTTTTTGCAAGCTGAGCTATAGTTTTTATAGTTTTCATATCATTTTTGCATAAATGCGGCTTTTTAAGCACTTTTTATTCCAATTTTTGGTAGGCAAAGTGACCAAAAAAAAGCAATTCTGGCATTGATCTTTATGTTAATTTTTTACGGCATTCACCACATAGAATAGATAGAAACAAATCAGCAGCACAGGACAATAATTTCTCTCTTAGGTCACAGTCCAAGAGTGACCCCTCAGTCAGGATAGGAAGAAATTGAGACAGCACTCCAAAATATTCAAAAAATAAAGATCCTTTTATTCCACGTGTGTGCAACGTTTCAGCTCAGTACGAGCCTTTCTCATGCTTGAGAAAGGCTCGTACTGAGCTGAAATGTTGCACACACGTGGAATAAAAGGATCTTTATTTTTTGAATATTTTGGAGTGCTGTCTCAATTTCTTCCTATCACCACATAGAATAAATAACATAATATTTTTACAGTTCAGGCCGTTACGGACGCGGCGATACAAAATATGTATGGTTTATATATTTTTTCAATAATAAAGGACTTAATAAGGGAAAATAGGCTATTGTGTTTTATTTTATTACTTGAAACTTTTATTTTATTTTTTACAACTTTTTTTTAACTTTTTTTACATTTATTTTTAGACCCACTATGGGACTTGAAGGTCTAATTTCTGATTTATCTTCTAACACATAGCACTACCTATGTAGCGCAATGTATTAAAACAGTCAGTCGTTCATTGACAGCAAGCCGATTAGGCTAACACCCACGACTGATGACGCAGGCTCAGCTTCTGAGCCAGCTCTTTCTTCCCATCAGTACCGGAAGCCATTTAGGACCCGCCTCCAGGTGGGGCCTAGGAGTCTTCCGTACTAGGCAGATCGGGAGGCCAGTGTTAGGCCTCCGGTTGGCATTGCAGCCATCTGCCCCCTGGCAATTTCGCCACCTGGGGAGGCAATTGGCTACAAACACCTTAAATGCAGCGGTCACTTTTGACTGCTGCATTTAAGGGGTTAACGGCGGACATCAGAGCTAATTTTGGTCCCCACCATTATATCAGGGTGTCAGCTGTAACATACAGCTGACGATAGCACTGACTCAGCTTCTAAATCCGTGCCATCCATTTGTCATATGGATATGGCAATTTGCGGGAAGCACTGGCTTTCCATAACGTATCCATACGACAAATGTCGGGAAGGGGTTAAAGCTGTGATGATTTGGCAATATGGTAGGCATGTGAGAGATGTTGGTAGACTCTTGTCTTGATGTGGACACCTGAGATAATGCTGCACAGACTTTGTAAGTAGGCAGAGCTAATTCTATAAAAGGAGGTGATTTAGTGTGTGCCATGCTTCATTGTTGTTGTTGGCTGCAGAGAGCACGTCAGTGGAGAGTGATGGTCCTTGATTGAGAGAGTACAGTGGAGCATTCTGTCAACTGTGAGGACGAAATACTGCATGGGACTGGCGGCGGAACCGAAACAGCAGAAAGGATTTTGGAGAGGAGTTAGTTGTGCAAGCTTTTATTGCTGTTAAGATCCTGCTGGGCGGTATGCACCAGTAACCTTGACCAAAACCGGCTGATCCGAGTGACTTTTGATTGGGAGATCTTGTGTCTGCTGCATGTGGTTACGGACCTCCTCCTAAGGGAAAGAGCTCCTGAACTAAGGCAGGTGGAGGCTGTGGATACTTGTCGAATAGAGAGTGGCCAGAAGCTCAGTCAAGGAGAATGTCTCACGTGTCGTGAGTCTGTGTAACGAAAATGAAATGAGTTGCGCCGTGCGCATTTACAGTTCAAAAACCGCCTGTACCACTTTGAAACTGTAACCGCCAAGGTCCGTTCCAGCTAAAAGACTGCAACCGATAAACCTGGTCCCATTTGTGTATTTAACTATAGTAACCCCATTTGGGAAACTACACCCACAAGAAATCTATCCAGGGATATAGTGAGCACCCCACATGTCTTTTGCAGAATTTATTGGAATTAGGTCGTGAAAATGTAACTCTACACTTTTTCCACTAAATTGTAGAATTTCTTCATTTTTACAATCCATAAAGGAGAAAAACCTCCCACACATTTGTAAAGCAATCTCTCCCTAGTACGGAAATACCCCATATGTGGTTTTAAACTGCTGTTTGGACACACGGTAGGGTACAGAAGGGCAGGAGCACTATTTTTCCTGCAGATTTTGCAGGATTGTTTTTTAGGCGACATGTCATATTTGCAGAACCATTGAGGTACAAGTACAGTAGAAAACACCGAGAAGTCACTCAATTTTTGAAACTACACTCCTCAGGGCATTCATCTAGGGGTGTAGTTAGCATTTTGACCCCACAGGTGTTTCCTAGGTTGATTAGAATTAGGCAGTGAAAATTTAAATTTTTATTTTTTCCAAAAATATCTAGATTTAGCTCCTAATTTTTCCTTTTCACAAGGGGTAATAGGAGAAAAACACCCCAAGATATGTTACGCAATATCTCCCGAGTATGGCAGTAGGGCACATGGCAGGGCTCAGAAAGGAAGGAGTGCTATTTGGCATTTGGAGCTCACATTTTACTGGATAGCTTTCGAGCGCCATACAATATTTTCAAAGCCCCTGAGGTACCAGAGTACAGTGATAAAAGCCCCGAGAAGTGAGCCAATTTTGGAAACCACACCGCTGAAGGCATTTATCATTTGCCTAGAAGTATGACAGGGCTCAGAATTGAAAGAACACCATGCACATTGGAGTTCTTTATTGGTTATTTTCACAGCAATGTTCCACAATTTCAGGGATCCGAGGTCAAATAGTAAAACAAACCCCCAAGAAGTGACCCAGTTTCGGAAACTACTCCCCTCTTGGCATTTATCAAGTAGGCATTAATGCGTAGCAGATAGTGCAAAGTGAAAATGGCCACTGATTCCATTTAAGTGCACAATATGTTGTGCCCAGTTTGTGCCACTGAAGTCAAATACTTCATAAACTATTAATCGGGTTCTCCCGGGTATGGCGATTTAATATATGTGGACGTAAACTGATGTTTGGGCACACTGTAGGGTTCAGAAGGGAGGGTGCACCATTTGGCATTTGGAGTGCAGATTTTGCTTGGTAGTTGTTCTGTTTGGAGTTTTTCTTTTTTGAAAAATCTCTTTTTATTAAACAGTAAATAATACATAACAAACAGTTATTATTGTGCATGACCAGAAGCAGATAAACAAAGATTGCAAACTTTACATTGTTTAGCATGTGGGTAAAGACAAAAGAATAATAAATCACCAGTCGGTGACGCGAAGGCAATAGAATCCTGACAAACAAGACTACCCTCATGAAATCTACTAAATCTTGCACTTTACGAATATTAATAATCTAATAACTGTGAGTGACAGCACATACAATTCATTAAACAATGAATAACAAATGAATAACAATTAAATAACAATTCCAGTACTACAGCACCTTTAATCAATTCTGTATAAAGGAAAACTCACTTCATGCTTCATGCTACCCCAAGATTCAGCATATCGGCCCGGCAAATGACTTACGGAAGGGATGGACATTAGATGTAAAGAAATGTGGAGAGTTGTCTAAACATTACGTAGAACCCGTCTTGCCTATGCACTGGGACAGCCATGGGCTCCACACTTTTAGAAAACGGTCCCTGGTTTGAGTTACCCAAGCTGCCAACTCCTCCATGCGGCAAATATGTTGCATTTTATCCGACCATAGTTCTTCTGTAGGTGGGTTAGTCTGTCTCCAAAATGTGGGAATGAGCAATTTAGCTGCCGAGATCATCTGTGTCGGCAAGTTGTATATGGAGGGTGTAAAGCCAGGCTGAGGCAGCCATAAGAACACTAACTCTGCCGTTAACTTAATCTGCGTAGAGCAGATAGTGTTGATAGCACTCTCAATCCCCTTCCAGAAACTAATTATTCTAGGACAGCTCCACCATATATGTGGGTAAGAACCTGGCCCCTCATGACATCTCCAACAGGTATTGACATTCACTAGACCTATAGAGGCAAGGGATTCAGGCGTCCGATACCATCTCATGACAAGTTTGTAAGAATTCTCCTGTATACGCACACATCTGGAGAAACCGTGAGCATGTTTCAATACATATTCCAATTCAAGTTTGGAAAAGAATTTCCCCAATTCCCTCTCCCAAGCCCCCAAATAATGGGGTTTCTGTTCAGACTTACCCATTAGAAGACCTCTATATAATTTGGACAGAATCTTTGCAGGGGTAGTTGGTAATAGGATGTAATTTTCTAACCATGTCGGATCAGCCTGAGGCGTCCTGGAGACAGCCTTGAACATATCTGTTGTTGCTACATAATCCGCAACTTGTAATGCATTCGGACGCCTCAACCCCTGTTCCTCAAATAGCTGTGCAAGGCTTGGAGGACCCAATGGGTCCAAGAGAACCGATATCTTGACGTTGTTCAGCCTCCTCCAAAAGTCTGCCGTTCTATCAGACTTTCTACCCAGGAAGGACGGTAGAACACTCAGTGGCGCCAGTGGGGAGAGGAGTTTCCCCGTCATGTTCAGAGCTCCTGCAGTATGACATACACGAACCATCCCCTTAGTGATAGGACTCAAATCCCCCCTTTTAGATAACTGCGTCCATCGTGAGAGATGATTAGCATAGAAATACAGTTCCAAGTCAGGAAGCGAAATACCTCCCTGTTCTCTTTTCTGTGAGAGAAGGCTATAGGCTAGTCTGGGGCGTTTAGGATGCCATAAGAAGGATGTAAACAAGGATTTAAAGTTCCGAAAGTAGCTTCTCGGGACCCCAATGGGCAAGGAAGTCAGCAGGTACATGATCTGTGGAAGTATATACGTAGTCAATAAGTTTTTCCTACCAAACCACGAGAGGAATGGCAACTTAAGGGACCCTATTTGTGAACGAATTTTGATAAAGAGGGGTTTGTAATTAATGGAGAACAATTCCCCAAGGTCAGCTGGGATCATAAACCCCAAAAATTTTATGGCTTTGGGAGGCCACTTGAATGGAGTGCAACTTTGCAGTTGTGAGATAGTCTGCGACGAGACGTTAATGTTAAGTGCTTCTGATTTACTAAGGTTAATTTTAAAATTTGATATAAAACCAAATTTGTCAAATAGAGCAACTATATGGGGTATTGCTGATAGTGGGTTAGAAATTGTGCTGTTTTTTATAGAGAAGGGGTCAGACAACAGTCGAAATCAGTCGAAATCAGAATCTAACACTAAGTTCAGATCCCCTCAAACCACCTTCTCCAAACCTCTTAAATAAACGTAGAACCTTTAGCAGCCAGGCTATTTGTTTGTCGTTAGGAGCATACAAACTGGCAATGGTCATTTTTGTATTGCATAGGGACCCTTTCAGGAAGACATATCTGCCCTGTTGATCAATTTTCGAGGACTCTACCTGAAAAGGTAGGTCTTTTTGAACACCTATGGAGACCCCCCTCGAGGCAGATGTGTGAGTGCTGTGGAACCATTGACTGTATGTGGACCTAGGCAAAGTGGGTACAAGGTTGTGTCTAAAGTGTGTCTCCTGAAGCATTAATACCCCTGGCGTATCCTGTCTCAGCATAGAGAAGACCTGGGACCTTTTTTGGGGTGTGCTAAACCCATTTACATTAAGCGTCAAGTAAGTAAGTGGTGACATATTACCCGTCTGACCTTGTCAGCTACTGATCGTGGTGAAGAGAGTAGTACCGGACACAAATAAAACATACAATCAACTATATACATAGAGAACTTGAGAGAAGAAAGTGAGGCTGCACCATATCCTGTGAAATGTGGTATAAATAATGCGCCTCTTATCCCATAGAGGCCGCTGTTCAAGCCATTACATGACAGCCCACGAGTGACATAGTGGGGGGGGGGGAGTAGGTACCCAGCCTTTTGAGATAGGTATGGAGAACACTGACTTCTATGTATAAGTGAATATAGAAATTAAATGAAAACATAACAATATAGCAATATAGCGGTAAAGCAATATATGGAGGGATGAGAGCAGAGAAAAGTGACCCAGAAGGGACCCACACAATACTAAATTGCAACAGATAACGTCCCCGGTGATGAGCACATAACAACAAACCCGTCCGAGTCTTGAAGCTTCTCCCATTACCATGTGGGAGGAATCCCACCACAGGAATTTAAACTGCATTTTCAGTGCATCAATCGTACATCACCAACGCTGAAAATAATATCAATGAGGTAGTCCCATTTCAAGGAGCTCCGGGTATGCAATTCAATCCCCAGACTGAGGGTCCGTTCTCTTCCTGCTGCGCGGGGCTTTGAATTTCTGGGGTTTTTGCCACCCATGTGGGTCGGGTACCTTTAGCGAGAGAGTGTCCCTTTGTATCGGCATCCAATCTGGTACAACAATTTTCTCCATGTCCAATTTGGACCAGGCCTTATCAAGATCCTCCGGAGTGCGGATAGTAATTTGCCTTCCCTCTTTTAAAATTGCCAATCCAAATGGGAACAGCCAACGAATGGGAATCTTCTGCAATCTCAGGGCTTCGGTCAGGGGTTTCAACATTCGTCGCTTGGCCAAGGTACTAGCCGCCAAATCCTGAAAGACCATGATCTTGTGTTCCGGAAATTTCAGGTCCGAAGACCCTCTCGCAGCCGTCAAAATGGCCGCCGTATCCAGAAAATTAAGCAGCCCACATATAACATCTCTAGGCGGTTCTTCCTTTGCCGGTTTAGGTCTCAGTGCTCTGTGAGCACGCTCAATTATAACTTGCGCTGCCTTGTCTTGTCCCAATAACAACGTAAATATGTTTCTCACTGTGGGTAAAATATCCTCTGCAGTGATAGACTCCGGAATGCCGCGCAGCCTGATATTCTTCCGCCTGCTGCGGTTTTCCTGATCCTCTAACTGCAAGTATGCCTGGTTCATGTGGGTGAACTGCGAGGCCACTACGGTCTGTAAGGCATCTGCCTGCTGTATAATGGCCGACTGAGTGTCCTCCAATATCGCTACCCTCTGCCCCACGTGTTGAATGTCCATCTTAATAGAGAATAATTATTTCAGGATCGGAGACATTGCACTGGCCAGGGCTTTTTTGAAAAAGGTTCTAGTGATAGGGAGAGGGTCTACCCTGCCTGCGGCATCAGATTGCGTACCTGAGCTGTCTTCATCAGAGTCCTCTCCCCTGATCTCTTCTGACGGGTTCAGCGGTGCCGGCACCATCTTGCTTTTACCCGCCGGGGAAGCATGTTTCTTTTGGAGAAATCTCTCCATCTCCGCTTGAGATTTTCCGACTTTCGGTATCCCCCGGGGTTCACACGACTTTTCTCTATTCGTACGGACCATTTTGTGCAGTTTAATCGCCCTCCAGCTGTAGAAGTCAGTGTCTCTGTGAGGAGCTCCGGGATCAAGCGACCATCACAAAGCACAGCTAGCTCCGCCCCCCTGTTTGGGGTTTTTCTGACATTTCATTTTATAATGTGGGGGCATATGTGAGCTGTGCGGAGTACATCAGTATATAATAAGAGGGTATAATAATGCGGTAAATAAATAATTCATAGATGTTTGGCCAGTGTCGCACTGATAAATGGTGCACGATCTTATCCGCTTTTAGAATATACTTTGCACTTTTTGTGTCTTCATATTCTGGGAGCCAGAACTTGTTTATTTTTTCTCCACCGGGCTGTGTGAGGGCTAATTTATTGTGGGTCAATTTGTGGATTTCACTTGTACCATTTTGGGGTACATGCGATTTTTTTGATCAGTTTTTATTTAATTTTTTGCGAGCAAGGTAACCAAAAAATGGCAATTCTGGCAATGTTTTTTATTTGTTTTTATGGCGTTCACCATGAGCTATAAATGACATATTAAGTTTATTCTGCGGGTTGATAGGATTACGGCGATACCATGTATATCGGTTTTAATGTTTTACAGCGTTATCACATAAATCGTATCTTTTTTAGGCTGCCATATTCTAAGAGCCATAACTTTTTTATTTTTTCATCGACAAAGCTGTGCAAGGGCTTGTTACTTGCGGGACAAGCTGTAGTTTTTATTGGGCTACATGTAACTTTTTGATCACTTTTTATAAAAAAAATTTGGTTTGCGACGTGAGGCTTTAACTGCGTTAGAGAAGAAGCAAAATATAATTTTAAAAGCATCCGATAAGGGTGGGAATATCGTGATTATGATTAGGGAGGATTACAAAAAAGATGTGTGAGGACATACTACTCAACTCAAAAAGTAATGCACTGATAAATCCCAGTGAACTTATTTCCAACTATGGCATGTTTCAATAGTCTATCAAAAATCCACAAGGGTTATCCCCCGTTACGTGGTAGGCCTATTGTGTTAGGCATTAATAATCTAACCCAGAATGTCAGCACATATATTGATGTAGTCCTGCGTCCTTTTGTTCTTAGTCTGACATCTTATGTACGTGATATGATGGACGTACTTAAACAAATTGATGGTATTACTTTGGAAAGAGGAACTATGCTGGCAAGCTTGGATGTAGAGGCATTATATTCCTCGATACCACATGGGCTGGGCTGCCAAGCAGTGGGCTATTTTCTTATGTAAAGAGGCACTCAATATGTGGCTCAAAATGACTTTGTCCTTCAACTACTGCACTTGGTGTTGGAAAGGAACATGTTTGTCTTCGAAGATCGAATTTTCCATCAGCAGCGGGGTACGGCGATGGGGAGTCCAGCAGCACCTACTTATGCTAATCTGTACCTCGGCTGGTGGGAGGACACTCTGGTCATGGAACATGGTTGGACCGGAAGGTTCTGGGCACATATAGATGTGGGGGTTGCACAGCCTGTAGCTTTATTCAGACTTGTAAGAAATTCCAAAGTGTCGCCACCTTAACCGGTTAAGGACTAGGCTGTTTTACAGCTAAATGACCAGAGCAAATTTCACAATTTTGCTATGCGCTTCTTTAGATGACTATAACTCTGCAGGTGAATAAAGTTCATCTTTGAATTTTACACTCTTTTTAAAGGACAGATAGGGCTTTGTTTTAGTGGCATTTGTCAGTATATATCATTTTTATTTTTTTCTCTAAAGTGGGCAAAATTGGAAAAAAATGCAAGAATTTAGCAATTGCGCCAGTTTATGCTTGCATTTTTCACACACGGTATGGACCACGGACAAAATTCATCTCCTTTCACGTTCTTCCACTTCTCCCGTGCATGGGGATACCAAATATGTGTGCCTTATTCGCTGTGCGGGCATGTACCAGGGCTTGGCATAAAAGGAGGCTTTTTGGCCTTTTCGGTCCAGGAATTTTGCATTTGATTTTATAGCCGTATACTGTTTTCTGGGGGGCGTAATGCTGCTGAAACATTAGAAACACCCCATAAATGACTTCATTCACACAAGTAGACCCCACAAGTTTTCCTTCAAGGGGTTTATCATATTTTTAGCAAGTCCAGTTTTCTTCTGAAAGTTTCTTGAATAAGATGGAACAAAATAAAATCAGGACTTTTTTAGCAAATGCGTCAGTTTAGGCTAGTATTTTTCACACACGGTATAGACCACGGCCAAAATTCATCTCCTTTCACGTTCTTCCACTTCTCCCGTGCATGGGGATACCAAATATGTGTGCCTTATTCACTGTGCGGGCATGTGCCAGGGCTTGGCATAAAAGGAGGCTTTTTGGCCTTTTCGGTCCAGGAATTTTGCATTTGATTTTATAGCCGCATACTGTTTTCTGGGGGGCGTAATGCTTCTGAAACATTAGAAACACCCCATAAATGACTTCATTCACACAAGTAGACCCCACAAGGTTTCCTTCAAGGGGTTTATCATATTTTTAGCAAGTCCAGTTTTCTTCTGAAAGTTTCTTGAATAAGATGGAACAAAATAAAATCAGCACTTTTTTAGCAAATGCGTCAGTTTAGGCTAGTATTTTTCACACACGGTATAGACCACGGCCAAAATTCATCTCCTTTCACGTTCTTCCACTTCTCCCGTGCATGGGGATACCAAATATGTGTGCCTTATTCACTGTGCGGGCATGTGCCAGGGCTTGGCATAAAAGGAGGCTTTTTGGTCCAGGAATTCTGCACTTGATTTTATAGCCGCATACTGTTTTCTGGGGGGCGTAATGCTGCTGAAAGATTAGAAACACCCCATAAATGACTTCATTCACACAAGTAGACCCCACAAGGTTTTCTTCAAGGGGTTTATCATATTTTTAGACAGTCCAGTTTTCTTCTGAAAGTTTCTTGAATAAGATGGATCAAAATAAAATTAGCTTTTTTTTTTAGCAAATGCGTCAGTTTATGCTAGCATTTTTCACACACAGCATAGACCACGGACAAAATTCATCGCATTTCACATTCTTCCTCTTCTCCCGTGCATGGGGATACCAAATATGTGGCCTTATTTATCACATAGAGATGTAGGAGGGCGGAGGATAGAAGAAGATTATTTCACATATCGCTTTTTTTCAAAGCTGGTTTTACAAAACTCAACAGAGTTTCTATAACACTTCCAAAATATCTGCTCTTGAAGCAGAAATCCCAAAATATTCATCTAGGGGTATAATGGGAATTTATTTTTTGGGGTTTTCTAAAATAAGAAATTTCAGGTTAATGCAAATGGAGCCCTCCAGCAGATGAACTTTAGAAAACATTAAACATGACATCCACCCCCCCACCCATTCCCTCCCTCACCCTTGGAGTAAAATCATGGGAAAAATAAAAACGTAATGTAGGGCAAATATATTTTCAACAAATTAACTAAAATCTAATAATTCAGAACAGTGTGGTATTTTTTAAAACATGGCTCAATGCACAGGCCTGGTTGCGAGGGACATGAGGGACAGAAATATCGGGAATCTTTGCGGTGCCCGTCTTTTCTGCAGACGCGGCACTTTTTCTGGGGGTTGCTTCTGGTTGCTGTTGGGGGAATGCGACTGATGAAGTGTCTTTCAGTCAGTCGCGTGACATCCTCAGACTGGGGGCATTCTCGGGTGTCCTGAACATCAAAAATGAGGCCTTCAATAATTTTTTCCTGGAAATCCAGGTATGTGTCTCTGCCTCTGTTTTTTTTTATACAGCACAAATGAATTGTGGATGGCCACCTGTAACAAATAAATGGCCACCTTTTTGTACCAGGTTTTAGTTTTGCGTTTTACTAAATAGGGCTGTAAAACCTGGTCGCTTAAATCCACCCCCCCCATGTACTTGTTATATTCGGACACGCTCACTGGTTTGTGCTTGTCCGATGTTGCCCCCCTTTCCCTCACTGCCACTGTTCCTGCGGTATGAATCGTGCTTAGCACATACACATCTTTGCGATCCCTGAACTTGACCGCCAGCAATTCTTCAGATGCATAAGCACAGGAGTCCCCCTTTACCATGCGCTTCCCAACTAATTGCTGTGGAAAACCAATTCGGTTTTTGCGCATGGTACCACATGCCCCAGTCCTTGCAGCATGCAAATGCCTAAACAGGGGCACACTAGAATAAAAATTATCACAGTACAGGTGGTACCCCTTGTGAAGCAGAGGCTGCATTATCTCCCACACAATCTTACTGCAGGTGGAATGATCAGGGGGGCATCCAGGAACATTTATTGTGCGGTCCCGCCCTTCATAAATCCTGAAGGCGGTGGTATATCCTGACCCGCTTTCACACAATTTGTAGAGCTTAACGCCATATCTTGCCCTTTTGGAAGGTAGATATTGGCGAAAGCTAAGTCTGCCATGAAAGTTGAGGAGGGATTCGTCCACACTTACATTCTGCTCAGGGGTGTAGAGTTGCAGAAATAAATTATTCAGGGAATTTATTAGCGGTCTTATTTTGAACAACCGATCCCGGTTTGCATCGGTACTTGGGGGGGCCTGTGCGTTGTCATTGAAGTGGAGGAACCTCATTATTGTCTCATAACGAGACCTGGGCATTACTGCAGAATATACTGGGGTGGCTTGGGCGGGTCTTGTTGACCAGTAAGACCTAATGGAGGGCTTTTTGACAATACCCATATTTAGGGTGAGCCCCAAAATTTTTTTTAATTCCTGCAAATTGGTGGGCGTCCAATCTCTGGCATGGGTGGATGAAGGTTTCTGCCTTATATATTGCGTGGCATATAAATTTGTTTCGTGGACAATCTGATTTAGGATGTCGTCCGTTATAAATAAATGGAAGTAATCCATTTGGACAAAATTTGTATTGTCCACGGTTATGCCAGGAGTGGCCGTAAATCCGTGGATTCTAGGCCCAAAAGATGGGGCAGGTGCCCATACAAGAGCCTGGACTGGAGGGACCAGGCTCTCCCGTGCCACAGCGCTACTTGGCCCTGCGCTTTCATGTTCTGCAGTTTCGACTGCATCAGGGACAACGTCCCCTGAAGATGAACCTGAAGTGACGCTGTCATCGTCACTACCTAAAACAGGTTCCATCTCGGACGCCATCTCTGATGCGGTCTCCGACTCAGACCACAGCATGGCGTATGCCTCCTCGGCGCTAAACAACTTCCTCGCCATAACGTAACTAACACTAACACTAACTAAACAAATTATTTTTTTTTTTTTTTTTTTATAAAACACACAAACTAACTGCTATATATATCTACACTACCGCTAACAAAAAAATAAACCGCTATTGCTATATATATTATATATATGTGGATATATAATTATATACTCCCTACCTGCCTATTCTAATAGAATAAAAGAAAGAAAGGTAGATAGATAGATAGAAAAAAAGATAGATGGATAGATAGATTGTATAGATAGATAGAAATCTATCTATACAGAGAATGTTTTAGAGTGTAACTGTATTTTTTTGTAACTGTAACTGTATTCTTCTGGCAGCAATTCTCCCGAGTCTCTTCTTCTCCTCAAACTGAAACAATGTTTGAGGAGAAGAAAAGAGGCAGGAGATTTACTGCCAGAAAAGTCAAAATAAAACAAATGTGGTCGCTGTGATAGGTTTTCACAGCGACCACATGTTCAGGGACCATCAGATTGGTCCCTGATACTCTGCCCAGTGCCCAGAGCTGTTGGTAACAGCGAGGGCACAGGGCTGTGTGCACGCGATCGCGTGCACACTGTTTTATAAGCAGGAAAGCATGTGATCGCTGTGATTGGTTGTCACAGCGACCACATGTTCAGGGACCATCAGATTGGTCCCTGATACTCTGCCCAGTGCCCAGAGCTGTTGGTAACAGCGAGGGCACAGGGCTGTGTGCACGCGATCGCGTGCACACTGTTTTCTATGCAGAAATGCATGTGATCGCTGTGATTGGTTGTCACAGCGATCACATGTTCAGGGGCCAAAAGATTGACCCCTGACATTCTGCCCAGTGCCCATGGCTGTTAGCAACAGCCAGGGCATAGAGCTGTGTGCACGCGATCGCGCGTGCACAGTCTCTGAAGTGCGGCCGTATATATACTATACGCCGGACTTTAGAGACCCTGACCGCTGGCCGTATATTTACGGCCAGCGGTCGGGAACCTGTTAATTGAATACGACATTCAGGACTTTGTTAATTGTAGAACAGCGGGGGTTGTGTATTTGATCACGTGTCCATGCCCACTGAATTATGTAGGTAAGACCATTCGGCAATTTCATTGGCGTATTAGAGAACATGTAGGGCACGTGAAAAATACAAGTGATACCCCCGTATCCAAACATGTACATGAGAAAAATCAAGGAAACGCTGAATGTCTTCATTTTCAGGCAATAGAATTGGTGTGTCCACCTAAACGAGGTGGGGATTGGGACAACTTGATTCTGCGAAAAGAAGCCCAGTGGATCTATAGGTTAGCATGTATACAACCAGATGGGCTAAACGAGCAGATAAATTATACATGCTTTATCTAAACTCATATCTATATGAGTCCAGTCATTTATATATTTGCCTATCCTTCTGTATTGGTTTTGGGGCTTTATCTATGTCTATCTTCTAGGTTCCCCAATACTAGTGGTTAATCAACTTGTGATTAATCTACTGGTGGTCAATTTAATACCTTTCTTAATTCACTTCCTATAGTGCCGGATTACTTATGCACGGATTATAGTGGTGTGCCAGGACGCTGTCTGGAGCTGGGCAGCGTCCTTTGTTCCCATAGGAATAGGTTACTCCTCCTTCTAGATAGGAAAGGCTTGAGGCTGCAGCCAGATACGCCCCGCTCCCCTACTCTGCGCATGCGTGTATGGTGGATGTGTATGGTGGGCATGTCACATGACGCGCCCGGCATTAAATATCCGCAAGTCACTGCTTGCGCATGTGACGATGATTGGTCGATATGGGGGCTTGGCCTCAGCATAGGGGGCGGAGTATAAGTTATATATACTCCGAGTCCAGAGAGAAGCGTGCCGCTAATATCAATGTGAGTACGCTTTGTGTTTGTGCATATGGAATGAAATGTTTGCACAATTTAATGTTGCTGGCGTAGTAGCTAGCTCTATAATGAATAAGACCCCTGATGAAATGTTGAGATAGAAACATGTAGGTTCAATATGAGAAGGGGAATTTAGCGTAGGTGGCAGTGTTATCGATATCTTTACCCTGACACTGTGGTTCTCAGGAATCCTTTTCCTGGTTACTCCAGTACATGTCTGGGAGTGATTCACTGTTACACCAATGTTTAAACGTTCTAACACCATATATCATACGAAAATATTCATTTTGCAGGGTTTACAATAGAATCAGTGAATAAAATATAAAATCATTTTCAAATAAATTTTTGAGCACATTGGGCTTTTGTCACGGTGGTGAATGTACCCCTGATTTTAGCGAGATATTAATAAAGTATATACATTTTACTCTTTAGTCACAATCAGTGAATTGGGTGGCGAGCTGATCTGTGATTCTGGCATTCTTTTCTATAAAAAAAACTTATGGCGTTCACCATGCAGGAAAATGAATGTTAAAGTTTTATAGTTGGGGACGTTAAGGAAGCGGCGATACCAAATACGTGTACTTTTTTAATGTTTTCAATTTTTTCCTATAATAAAACTTTTATTATGGGAAAAAAGGCGTTTTTTTAGTTTATGCAACTTTAAACTATTTTTTTTCAAATATTTTTTTCTACTAGGGGACTTGAAAGCCTGAAGACCTGATCGCTATTCGAATACACTGCACTACATACATAGTGCAGTGTATTAGACCTGTCAGTCATAAACTGACAGCAAGCTTATTAGGTCCCGCATCTAAGCAGGTCCTAATAGGCTTCTGTACTTGGCAAGCAGTAGGCTATTGTTAGGCCTACAGTTGCCATAGCAAACATCGCCACCCCCGCAATTGCGTCACATGGATCCAGATAGCGTACAAACCAACCAAATGCTGCAGTTGCAATTGACCGCACCATTTAGGGAGTTAATTGCCGGAGATCAGACCTCAGTCTGGTCCCTGCCGCTACAGGAGAGTTTCAGCCCATTGGTTATGGTGCAGGCTCAGCTCCATGTGTGCTGTACGTAGAATATATGGTCCAAATCCTTCATCTGCCACGATGAGAAATGGGGCAGGAGGTCCAGTAGATCCAGGCAGTTGTCTCGGTTCTGGAACGGAGAGCTGTTTGGACTGAAGCCGTTCACCCATTCTGGAAGCCCTGAAGATGCCAGCATTTGAAGAGCTCCCATTGGCCCCTATATCTACAATTACAAACTGGTAGTTGCTGTCAGCCAAGGCGAACAGCATCACCAATAAATACTGCTTGTAATTGAAATCTAGGTACCATGAGTGAGGTGGCTTCTTCACACTAATGTGTTTACCATCCAGTGCGCCAACACAGTTGGCAAACTGTGATTGTTGGTAAAAGCCCTCGGCAATCCGAAACCAGTCTTGTGCCTTGGGCTGTGGCATCATCGTCGCTCTCAGTCGCTGCCAGATGACTTCGCAGGTCAGACAGATGATCTGTGAAATGGTGGAACACCCAAGTAGAAATTCAAAATGCAGTGATGCAAATGAGTTCCCTGTTGCCAGGAATCTGTGAAAAAAATATTTATAATAATTAGTGCTAGCAGTACCAGGGTGACATGGTGGCAATGGGCAAAGGCTACAACCAGGGTTATATAGTACTTGTAGCAGAGTGACATGGCGGCAATGGGCACAGGGGCAACTACGGTTATATACTACTTGTAGCATTATGACATGGCGGCAATGTGCACAGGGGACAACTACAATTATATACTACTTGTAGCAGTGAGACATTGCGGCAATGGGCACAGGGGACAACTACGGTTATACTACCTGTAGCAAGGTGACATGGCAGCAATGGACAAAAGGGACATTTGGTGTTCTTACCTGAGAGAAACGATGAGCCGTTCCTCCGAGATGCACCGTCGGTCAAAGCTGGAAATCGACATGTAGCAGAAGTTGTGAAACTTGTCCGGGTGCTGCCGCAGGTCTGCATACAGGGTATGGAAATGCACCTTTCTGGGCTGTTGGGAGACAATGGGGTGAACCCAGTACCTCCTCCTCCTCTTCGGTTCTTCTTCCAGCATAGCTTACTGTCCGAATCGCCGAGAGACGAGCCAGTCCAGAAGAGCATGAGAGCATGAACCACACGTGGGTAGTGCATCCTTGCAACGAAAGAAATGCCAGAAACCAAAGTTATATCAGCCGAGGATTCCATCAGAGCTCTCACAAAGCACAAATGCCAGAGAAAATGGTGCCAGAGCGATCATGTGACCTTTTCAAGGGGTTGCGACATAGTGGTGACATCATTTGTAGACTCCCATTTCTTTTTTTTGCGGATCCGTAAATGCGGATGTACTAAGGATGCATGACGGTACGTATTTGCGGACAGCGTGCCTATATGCGAATGAGTCGCAGATGACTTTGGATGACTAGGGATCCGTATTTGAGTAGAATAAAAGCCATTACAGTCGTGTGCATGAGGCCTTAGAGTTCATGCTGTTTAGTTTACAGACGATTTCTTAGGCTGGATACAATTGTAGCATATTACTATCCATGAGAAGTATTTGGCTTCTTTGGGTTTTCACTCCGTGTTTTCATCCCATTACAGCAAAAGTTAAAACAGAAATTTTAGCACAAAGGATATTATAAAGTTGTATAACATTTTTTATTTTACAGTGATCAAGGTTTATTTGCAGAGAACCCCTTTAATACTTACACCCATATTGTCCAAGATTCCTATCCCTACATCAAGAGAATTAGAAATTCTACAAGTTTCAGTGTACCAACTATTCCTGTCCAATAGTGGAATGAGATGAACTGGACTTTACTAAATATATCACGCCATGAATTATTACTTATGTTACCTATAACCTCATATTTAACCCCTGACTTTTACAGTTATTTTTGGTTTTTCATTTTCGCTCTTTCCTCCCCAACTTCCAGAAGCCATAAGTTTGTATTTTTTGGTCCCAAAAAAACGTATGAGGGATTGTTTTTTGAAGGACAAGTTGTACTTTTTCACGGCACCATTTATTGTACCATATTATATACTGGGAAACGTAAAGAAAATATTTGCTTAATCGTATTGTCGCCGCTTGTAAAGGGAGTCTAATATTACATTTTAGGAAACTGATGCTTAACCCCTTCGCGCTCAGCGACGTACTATTCCTTCGTGCTAAGTGCATCGTTCGCGCTCAGCACTGGAATAGTATGTCGCGGGAGGAACGGCCATTTCGGCCGTCTTCCCGACACATACAGGAGCTGCAACAGCTGCTAACTCGTACAGCAGTCGCCGCAGCTCCTTCTGCGGAGACTGATCGCTGTGTCCCCGCTGATTAACCCCTTGGAAGCCGCTTTCAGTAGCGATAGCGGCTTATAGGGGTTAAGCTGCCATCATCGGCCCGCTACACGATAGCGGCTGGCGATGGTGGCTATAGCAACCGGACGCCTAACAATGGCATCCAGCTATGCCATTTATGGAAGCCTTGCTGTCAGTGAGTAGCTGACAGCTGTAATACACTGAACTCCGCATATAGTGCAGTGTATTAGAATAGGGATCAGGGCCTCCTGCCCTCAAGTACACTAGTGGGACAAAGTAATAAAGTTAAAAAAAGTTAAAAAAAAGTTGTGTAAAAATAAGAAAATAAAAGTTTTAAAAGTAACAAAAGTAAAAATCCCCCCTTTTCCCTTATCAGTCTTTTATTATTAATAAAAATAAATAAATAAACAAATAAACTATACATAATTGATATCGCCGCATCCGTAACCGCCTGAACTACAAAAGTATTTAGTTATTTATCCCGCGCGGTGAACGCCGTAAAAGAAAATAATAATAAACCATACCAGAATCACAGTTTTTTGGTCACTTCACTTCTCAAAAAATGGAAAAAAAAGAGATCAAAAAGTCGCATGTACCTAAAAATGGTACTGATCGAAACTACCGTTCGTTACGCAAAAACAAGTCCTCACACGGCTTTCCTGATGGAAAAAAAGACAAAAACTGTATGGCTCCTAGAATAAGGCAACACAAAAAGTAAATGATTTTTAATAAAAATTATTTTATTGTGCAAACACCATAAGACATAAAAAAAAACTATAAACATTTGGTATCGCCGTAATCGTATCGCCATGCTGAATAAAGTGAATATGTCGTTTATAGCGCACGGTGAACGCTGTAAAAAAAATAGAATAAAAAACAATAGAAGAATTGCTGCTTTTTAGTCACCACGCCTCTTAAAAATAGAACAAAAACTGTATTCTAGTAGTGCTGTATATCCCTCCGCCTTATTCTAGCACTGTACTGAAACGAGTTACGGAGAAACTCTCCAGGTGGCCTGAGGTACCGCTAATCGTGATGGGGGATTTTAATGCAGTGATGTCTGAAGGGTTGGATAGGTTTCATAGGGGAGGAGGGGGCAAAGAGGAGACCTGACTGCCTTTGGAAGATTAATGGAGGAATTGGGTCTGCGGGATATTTGGAGAGATAAACTTCCAGGGGTGAGGTAGTACTCGTGTGCATCATCCACATTTCAGTCACTTTCGCGAATGGACTTGGTAGCATGCTCAGCTTCAGCAGTGCCGTACATAGCGCAAATTGAATACCTACAGAGGGCGTTGTCAGACCACTCTCCGATGGCGGTGACGATGGAAGTGGGTGTAAGGCATACCAGGAACCCCGGGAATTGGAAGCTGAATGCGTTTTGGCTAAGATTGATAGATGGCGGGGAAATACGGAACCTGGTTAAAGAATATTTAAATTTTAATACTGAGTCAGTGCTGCGAGGGGTGTTATGGGATGCCATGAAAGCATGGTTGAGGGGAGTATTCATTCAACATATTAAACGAATTAAAACTAAATCTAGGCAATTGGGAGAAAGTTTAGAGGTTCGGGTGACAGAAACAGAAGGGAGACATGTAGAAGAGGGGTCCGAGGAGACACTTAGACATTGGGTGGAGGCACAGACGTTGTTAAAAAATCACCAACTAACAATGGTGGATAATAAACGATTATTCCTTAAACAGAAATATTATGAAGAAGGGGAAACGACAGGGGAGAATACTCGCTAGGATGGCAAAGCCGCATGGGAGTAATAATTTCATTCATGGCCTTAGGGGGGAGGGGGGAGGGTGGAGACACACACGGGGCAAATCTTGCAAATATTTCAGCGGTTTTATACTGACCTGTATACATCCAAAGTGCATTACGACACACAGCAATTGGACGAGTACCTGGGAAACATTAATTTGCCTACCTTGGGCCGGGAGGACTGTGAAAGCTTGGAGGCACCTATTTCACTGGAGGAGTTGGAACAGGCGATAAGGGATATGGCAAATGAGAAAGCTCCGGGTCCAGATGGGTTACCGGGGGAAATCTATAAGGAATATGGGACGGAACTAGCGCCAGAATACTTGAGTACTTTGCAGGATAGTTTTGACAGAGGTAAAATACCAGACTCCCTATATGAGGCTACGATAGTGGTTCTCCCAAAAGAGGGGAAAGACAGTCAATTACCGGAGTCCTACAGACCAATATCCTTGTTGACATCGAATGTCAAGATTTTGGCAAAGATATTGGTCCTGCGGCTGAACAGGGTGGTACAGCATGTTGTGCATGAAGACCAATCGGGGTTCATGCCCTCCAAATCGACGGCTGTCAACCTCAGGCGGCTGTTTTTAAAACTTCAGGCGACACTGGATGATCAAGGAGGAAGGGCGGTGCTAACGTTAGACGCCGCAAAAGCGTTTGACTGCGTAGAATGGGGGTACCTATGGCGAGTAATAGAAAAGATGGGATTCGGCCCTAACTTCGTGAAGTGGGTACAGTTGTTGTATGTGGCCCCTAAAGCCCGCATACGGGTAAATGGTGCAATGTCCGAGAAATTTTCACTGGCCCGGGGTACGCGCCAGGGGTGCCCACTGTCACCATTGCTATTCGCCTTGGCGGTAGAGCCACTGGCGTGCCTCATAAGGCAGGAGGAGCATATAAGAGGCTTGCAATATGGAGAAATGGAGGAAAAAATTTCACTATATGCAGACGATATTTTAATATATATGACGGACACTGAGAATACACTGAAGGTAGTAATGGATACGATCACAAGGTTTGGGGAGTTCTCGGGATTAAATATTAACTGGACCAAGTCTGCTCTGATGCCACTTGACACGGTGAATATGGTAGATACTGGAGTGGGACCCCGGATTCCGATAGTCTCTGAATTTACGTACCTAGGGGATAAGGTGACGGCTAGGGTCCAAGACTATATGTCTTTGAATGTTTCACCACTGCTGCTCAAGGTGAAACATAAGGTGGATGCCTGGAACAGGCTCCCGCTCTCTGCTCTGGGGAGGACTAATCTAATCAAGATGATCCTTATGCCTCAAGTTTTATATATTCTTCATAACTCCCCAGTATGGATACCTAAGCACTGGTTCAGACGATTGCACAATCTCTTTCGGGATCTGGTCTGGAAAAAATGGGTTCCAAGGATTAAATTGGAGAAATTGCAATTGCCTAAAGACGAAGGGGGGGTAGCGCTGCCAAATGCCTGGATATATT
The DNA here is from genome assembly GCF_050947455.1 of Rhinoderma darwinii. Lineage (NCBI taxonomy): Eukaryota > Metazoa > Chordata > Amphibia > Anura > Rhinodermatidae > Rhinoderma > Rhinoderma darwinii. The sequence continues at coordinate 433,205 of NW_027461690.1, forward strand.
ACCTGGCTGCCCAGAGCCAACAATTTAAGGGGTGGGAGGACACAGAGACCTGGGGCTCCAGTGCACGTTTATTGTCATATTTGGGGGGAGGACTCAACCCACTAGAGGGTCTGGAAGCGCATACCTTTAAGAGATTGGCGAGTGCTAAACCAACGTTACTCCTGATACATAAAATATGGTGGCAGTGCAAACAGATACTGGGAGTGGGAATGTGTACCAAATATACTCCCCTATGGCATAATCCGGTCTTGTGGGAATTATACCAATTAGAGGGCATGCAAAAATGGGAATCGGCAGGGGTTAGGCGATTACAACACCTGTATGATGATAACGGGCTGAGATCATTTCAGCAGTTGAAAGACCTATTTCCACTGGAGCACAATATGTTTTACCAATATTTGCAGATCCATCATGCCCTACAGGCGCAGGCGCATGTGGTGGACCTGACGGTCTGTGCTCTTGGGGTCCTAGAGTATGTGGGACGGGCTGACACGACCAAAGGCCTGATCTCAATGGCGTACAGGAGCTTACTGTCCAAACACTTGGGAAACCCAATGGTGCTGGTAAAAGCGAAATGGGAACAGGATGTCGGTCCATTGACCGAGGAGGAGTGGGAGGAGATATTAGCGTCCACATGTCACTTAACGCTCAGTCTGGCGCAGAGGAGATCACAACTCTTCCTGATACACAGAGTGTACCGCACCCGTGGGTATTAAAACAGATGGGTATTAGAGCGGATGCTAAATGTCCTAGGTGCACGGAGGAGAAGGCAGACATATTGCATATGTTTTGGTCATGTGAGGCCCTGAGGACCCTATGGGGGGAAATATTGGACCTGATAAAGCAGGTGTATGGTCGGGAATTGGCGGCAGACCCTAAAGTTATGTTGTTGGGAGCGGTGGGAGAATTGGAGAGTGACAGAATGGCAAGCCTGGCAATTGCCAAGATATTATATCAAACGAGGAAATGCATTGCTAAACACTGGCTGGACGCGGAGCCACCAAGGATGAGGGAAATTGTAGGAATGTTGAACTATAATATCCTGATGGAGCATAAGATATTTTCTAAAAGGGGCACGGAAAAAAAAATTGAGAAACAATGGAGCAGATGGTTGGCCTGTCCTGAGGTGCTGTCACCTGAACTGAGCAGACTAAGTGCGAGAGTCGTCTGAGGAACTGGAGGTGATAGAGTCTGGAGCAAAGAAGGGGTGGTGGGGAAACTTGATAAGAGACATGTGCTCTGACCAGGAATGGTACTAGAAACAAAGGGCGGAGATATAGTGGGGGGCTGTGCAGGGAGGGGGGAAAGGGGGGAAGTTGGGGATTTCCTGATATGCTGTCACTATTGTATACGATGTTGGAAAATTGTAATGTGAATGTTAATGTGTTATTTCATTTCTGTGTTCGTATCAATAAAATTGGATTGTTTTAAAAAAATAAAAAAAATAGAACAAAAACTGATCAAAAAGTCACATGCACCCCATGAAAACTACAACGAATTCCTCAAGGTGTCTAGTTTCCAAAATAGTGTCACTTTTGGGGGGTTTCCACTGTTTTGGCACCACAAGACCTCTTCAAACCGGACATGGTGCCTAATAAAAAGGAGGCCTCATAATCCTCTAGGTGGTTCTTTGCTTCGGAGGCCGGTGCTTCAGTCCATTACCACACTAGGACCACATCTGTGATATTTCTCTAAACTGGAGAATCTGGGCAATAAGTATTGAGTTGCGTTTCTCGGGGTAAAACCTTCTGTTTTACAGAAAAAAAAAAGGAATAAAAACAATTTTCTTACAAAAAAACAGAAATATGTAAATTTCACCTCTACTTTGCTTTAAATTCTTGTGAAACACCTAAAAGGTTAATAAACTTTCTGAATGCTGTTTTGAATATTTTGAGGGGCCTAGTTTCTAAAATGGGGTGTTTTATAGGGGTTTCTAATATATAGGCCCCCCCAAAGCCACTTCAGAACTAAACTGGTAACTAAAAATAAAAAAAAAGAGGCTTTTTCTTATACCATACCCCAATGTACTGTATGGCCGTGTCCAGGATGCGTTATGAGGCAATACTTCGCTTCTAACATTATACTGATAATGAGCAGCGCCCACCCCGAGATGACCCCAGTTTTGACCGTTTGTATAAACGGAGACCCCTATTAGACCATTTTAGTGCCCGGTTTTCCAAAGCATACACCCCCGAGAATTGTATTTCTATTGATGAGTCCCTGGTCCATTTTAAAGGGAGGCTTCAATTCCACCAGTACCTGCCGTGTAAGAGGGCAAGGTATGGCGTGAAGATGTATAAGTTGTGCGAGAGTGCATCAGGGTATACTTACAAGGACAGCAGTATTCAGCCCTTAGAATGCCTCCCCTTACTGGGAGTTAACGCAAAAATTGGGTGGGATTTGGTGCACCCACTGCTGGACCAGGTTTACCACCTCTAACTGGATAATTTTTATACCAGCGTCCTACTCTTCAAGTGCCTCGCTTCCAGAAGTACTGTGGCATGCGGCACTGCTAGAAGAAATCGGAGAGGCCTCCTGTGAAGGATTTGCCTGACACAGCTTCTGTGTCAACGCCCGTGGTTAATAAGCCTGCATCTGTGTCTAGGTCTGCTAGAGTGACTCGATCTGCTACCACTCAGGCTGGTAGGCTGAGGAGTGGGAGAGCCTATCGCAGCCTGGCCAGACGGTTCTAGCTCCCGCCCTTGGTCTACTTATAACTTAATTTGATGCTTGTCCTTTGCCTGTGATTCTCTTGTTTCCTGGCTCTGCTGTTCCTGCTGTTACTATTGACCTCTGCTTCATATTGACCCTGGCTTGACTGACTATTCTCCTGCTCTGCATTTGTTACCACGTACACTCCTGGTTTGACTCGGCTCATCCACTACTCTGTTGCTCACGGTTTTGCCGTGGGCAACTGCCCCACTTCCCTTTGCTTTTGTGTACCCTTGTCTTGTTTGTCTGTCGTGCACATATTGAGCGTATGGACCGTCGCCCATTTGTACGCCGTCGCCTAGGACGGGCTGTGAAAGTAGGCAGGGTCTGAGTGGCGGATAGATTAGGGCTCACCTGTCTGTCTCCCTATCCTGACATTACACCTCCCTAAGACACTGCTTGGGCAAACAAGAAGGGGTGGAAGCAGGGCACATTCTAGCAGCAACATATTGTGTGTTAAGTACAAGGACAAGAGAGATGTCGTTGTATTGACAACAATACATGGCCATACCAGTGCCCATGTACCTGTACGAGGTACCAGTACAGAGAACCCCAAACCAGACTGCATCCTGGACTACAATAGGTACATGGGAGGGGTGGACTTGTCAGGTCAAGTCCTGAAGCCCTACAGTGCCATGCGGTGTGGTATAAGAAGCTGGCCATGCACATCATTCAGATTGCATTGTACAATGCGTACGTACTACATCGATGTAAAGGCCAGGCGGGAACTTTCCTGGAATTTCAAGAGGTGGTTATCAAGAACCTAATCTTTAGGGACCATGAAGGGGGCACCAAGTACTTCTGGAAGCAGGGCAACACGCATCGTACCAGGGCAATACTTTCCAGGAGGAGTTCCCCAAACTGGCAAGAAGGGAAAAAGTCAAAAGAAGTGCAAAGTCTGCTATAAGAGGGGGATAAGGTAAGACACAATATATCAATATAACACGTGTCCCGATAAACCAGGGCTCTGTATGAAAGTGTTTTAAAATGTATCATACGTCCGTTGATTTTCAATCTACCCCAGTTTTACTTACCATGATGCACTCCGCACAGCTTATCCCGCTCATCTTTACACTCTGGGCCATGCTGTGTGCCCAGGCAGCTGTTAACATCCACATGTAGGGTATTGCTGTACCCGTGAGAACCCACATTACAGTTTATGGGATGTATGTCTCCGGTGGCGCATGCTGGGCACAATATATCGGACACTGAAATGGCATATATGTATAGAAAATTGCAAATCTCACTCTGCACTATCTGCTGCGCATTATCTTTTAAACAATACCTGTGGGGTCAAAATGCTCACTACACCTCTAGATGAATGCCTTAAGGGGTGTAGTTTTTAAAACGGGGTCACTTCTCGGGGGTTTCAACTGTACTGGTACCTCAGGGGCTTCTGCATACATGACTTAGTACCAGAAAATCCCCAGTAGGCCAAATGGTGGTCCTTTCCTTCTTAGCCCTCCCATGGGCCCAGTTTATCACACATTTTTTTTAATTCACAGCCCATTTCAAATAAATTCTGAGAATAAACTGTGGGGTCCAAATGGTCACAACACCCATAAATGAATTCCTTGAGGGGTTTAGTTTCCAAAATGGGGTCACTTCTGGTGGGTTTCCATTGCTTTGATACCTCTGGGGCTCTGCAAATTCGACATGGCACCCGAAAACCAATCCAGCAAAATCTGGACTCCAAAGAACACATAGCGCTTCTTTCCTTCTGAGACCTCCCATGGGCCCAAACGGCAGTTTATCACCACAAATGGGATATTACTGCACTCAGGACAAATTGGGCAACAAAATGGGGCATTTTGTTCCATGCGAAAATAAGAAATTTTGATCAAAAATGACATCTTATTGGAAAAAATTTCATCTTTTTAATTTCACAGCCAAATTCAAAGACGCTCTGTGAAAAAACTGTGGGGTCAAAATGGTAACAACAACCATAAATGAATTCCTTGAGGGGTGCAGTTTCCAAAATGGGGTCACTTTTGAGGGATTCCTACTTTTTTGGCACCTCAACACCTCTTCAAACCTGGCATGCTGCCTAAAATATATTCTAATAAAAATGAGGCCCCAAAATGCACTAGGTGCTTCTTTGCTTCTGGGGCTTGTGTTTTAGTCCAAGAGCACACTAGAGCCACATGTGGGACATTTCTAAAAACGGCAGAATCTGTAAAATACATATTTAGTAGTGTTTCTCTGGTAAAACCTGTGTTACAGAAAAAAATAGAATAAAATTAAATTCAGCAAGAAAAATGAAATTTGCAAATTTCACCTCCACTTTGCTTTAATTCCTGTGAAATGCCTAAAGGGTTAAAAAAAACTGTCTAAATGCTGTTTTGAATACTTTGAGGGGTCTAGTTTTTAAAACTGGAAGTTTTGTGGGTGTTTCTAATACATAGGTGCCTCAAAGCCACTTCAGAACTGAACAGGTACCTTAAAAAAAAGGCTTTTGAAATTTTCTTAAAAATATGAGAAATTGCTGTTTATGTTCAAAAAATCATGCCAATCTAAAGTAGAATAATGGGAAATGTGAACTAGTAAATATTTTGGTTGGTATAACCATCTGTTTTACAAGCAGATGCATTTTTTACTTTAGAAAAATTCTATTTTTTCTAAATTTTCTCTACATTTTGCAATTTTTCACTAATAAACACTGAACATATCAACACAATTTTACAGCTAACATAAAGCCCAATGTCTCACAAGAAAACAATCTCCGAATCGCTTGGATAGGTTTAAGCATTTCGACATTATTACCACATAAAGTTAAATATGTCAGATTTGAAAAATGGGCTCTGAGCCCTAAGTCCCGAACTAGGCTGCGTCCTTAAGTGGTTAAGCAACTATCAAATATATCAATGTTTTACATCTCCTGTCACTCTTTGTCCTACAGTATATAATCCAGTACATATGGCGGCACGTTCCATACACTCTGTATTGTGTACATATGATACAATGTCCTGTCACCTACCACTGGATTAAACGCGATGTCACACAAATAGCGCTGTGAAGGGTCGGTTAGGTGAAATGTATACACTGTGGTAAGTTGCAGCCGCGCACATAACAATTACCAGTCACACTTATGGATTGATGTTAAAGATTTATTTAAGGTTTTTGTGGATCAAAATATATAATGGTAAAGATGATGGTAATACAAGATCCAGCAAAAACTACGGTATATGTCACAGTATATACTGTAGTATCAGTAAGGGGTGGAAAATCTGGATTCCACAGACACAAGTAGAGATGACATATTGTCCTGTTCTGAACCTGGTCTTCTGGGTGATATTGATGCCCTGGTGACCACATTGATGTCTCTTCTGTGACAGATGTTGTAGAAATGTTAAGTCTCGCCATTGGAATTCTTGTAAGATGGCGGATTCTGCCCTTGGTTGTTATTAGTGTTGATGTTCTGTTGATATCTGCTGACTTGTTCTGGGGGGAGAAGCACACAACCCTATTAAATATTGATCATTCAGGCTGCTTGATAAATATAGAGAGGGGACACATCCAGAGGAACTTACCTTTCTATCAGCATTGATGGTGGCTCCTCCGGTGACAGGGAGCGCTATTCTCGCCAGATGTACTGCGGAATTGATGTTTATGCTGCAAGACAAATATTTGCTATTAATGTTCTATAATGTGTGTTTCTTAGCAGACACAAAATCTAGAAGACTTTTTAAGGTGATTTGAGGTAAATACATTTCTTAATTGATCCTTGGCGTCACACTACAAACCTTGAAGATGGTTGATGCAAGCAGTGGGTATGACCTAGAGCTGTGCTCTTCAGCATGTTACGGGAACTTTCTAATGTTCCGATGTTTTATGCCCCGGAGATTGTAACTGTTCCTTAGGAGTCCTGCAAGATGCCAAGTAATGTCTTCCATCAATAGCAATGTTCCTTGTATCCATCATTTTTGCTTAGAAGCTAATGCATCATAAAATGCAGTTGTTCCATCCATTCAGATGACAGGTTCCTTTAGGAAACTCATTGTACTATACTACATACATGCTTACAGTTGGGGAAGTTGTTCCCCAAAGCCCACAACCTTCATTCAGAAATGAAAACGTGTCTGAATACAAGGAGTTGGAATTTTAAGATTGAAAATACTTATTTACACTTTAGTTAAATTAGTTGATAAAATAAATTACAGATACAGAGGAAAACCTAAGAGATGGAAGAACATTTTCACCGCAAACATAATAGACAACTACAAAGCTCTTACCTGTAAGGACATGAACAGATGCAGCTACTTTTTTTGTCCTTTCCTCCTAATGCCCGTTACATAGATTTTACGATCAAAGCGTCCACCAGCCAAGGGGATGCTGGAATGAGAAATATATTTATGTAAGACATATAATAATGTTAGCAGGTAACCACACTTTGCTTAGTTTCACATCCTATAATCCTCCAGTACTGTCACCAAAGTGTACAGCCACCTGCCCCAAAGTGTGAGCTCTGGCTATAAGGACCATGTAGTAATGACGGCTACTGAAAGTATCATACCAACAACATGGAGGAAAACATGACTTACTCATCTGAACCGGGCCTGATCTTTACTTCAAAGATGCCAAAAACAGGTCGGTGGTCTGAGGTCTTCAAAACAGGGCAAGAGTCGTATCTCAGGACTCGCACATCTCCCTCACATTGGCTTTTAAACAACACCCTGTCCTGTAGAGGTCATGAAAATAACAAATATCATTAGTGAAATCATATTATAATATATTATTAAACTGCAAAACAACACAGACCTAAATGTTGGGCCTACTTTATTTATATTGCAGAATATTGAGACTTTATTGCATTTTAGGTTTGACTTGGTCACACAGATTTCATTAAATAAGTATCCTTGACCCATGCTGGGCAACAACATATTACACTGGGAAACTGTGATGACAAACTCACTACATAAAAGTAAAATTAACTGAAAGCTTTGTTCATAAGAAATTACTCTTCCAGCTATAATAATAACAATTCATTACATTGGGGGAGGGGATTCATTATATAATGGGTGCTCTGGCCCATGGATTCTATTGTCTCTCAAGCTCTGTAGACCTGGAAATAAGATATCTTACCGTATATGATGGAATTCTCTGCTTTGCTGATGTATCATAGGTGTCTGTGCCAATGTCAAACTTATATGTAGGAAGGAAATCAATGGTGTGCTCCTTGAACCCTAGAAATATGGACCCTTAAGTTGAAAGAAAAAAAAGTTGTCAGTATTAAAAAAAAAAAGGAGCAATTGATAATTTTAGCACTATATAAGAATTTGGGGAACATATCAACCATCATGTCAGTGATTTGTATTAATCTGTGGAAGTGGTTGTGGTATTAAAGGGGTTTTCCAACTTCTGACAACTGATGACATACTCACCAGATAGGTCATCAGTACATGATCTGTGGTGGTCCGACACCCGGACCCAGCACTAATCAGCTGGTCCGGTGCCTTTGAGCACCGGATGTACATGTCGGATGCAGTTGGCGCCGGCCACGGAATTGCAGCCGAGCTGCAGTACTGCAACTCTGCTCCTATTCAAGTGAATAGGAGGCAGACCTGCAGTTATGCATCATGGCAGCTATGCTATATAAGGAGCCAACTGCTTCCGGCTCCGTACATAGCATTGTGTGGCATAACATCCGGTGCCCGCAGGCCACTGGAGCAGCTTAACGGTGCAGCGTCCAGGTGTGGGACCCGCACCGATGATATACTGGTCTACTAGTAAATATACCATTGTTCTTGGCTTCATTCAGATGGTCGTGTTTGAGGAGACTGGACATATCTTTTCCTTGGATCTTCTGCAGAAGAGATTCCACATTTTTTCTGTCCTCTTTAAGTTGAAAATTGAGGTCTCCAAACCAAAACACCCGATCAAAGCGGCTGGTGACGTCCACTGTAGAATAAAAATAAATAAAAAAATTATAGCACATGACTGCATTAGACTCAACGGAGACAAATAGAGAGATAAAAGGATCCATAGGTTCAACCACATAAGTAATACTCACAGGCATTGGAGTTGATTCTTTCCGGAATAATTTGAGGCAGACGGAGACCCTCAGTGATGGTTTTATAGTCCTGGATCCTCTTGTTGACTGCCCCAACTGCCAACAAAAAAATACATATTAGCAGTAGCGGATGATCATATGGGCGGCCCGAATCGCATATTATTTTCAAAAAAACACATTGCAGTGCGCCACCGCCGCTAATGGAGAGGAGGGGTGGGTGTGAGGGATTATACGGCCGCACCGTCCGCCCTGCTGCCTCCCTGAGGGGGAGGCGGCGCAACTGAAACCAGCCGCCGCCACCCCCTCCTGCACTAATTGTACCTGCGTGTATCTGTATTACTGGCCACTCACAACATAGAATGAGATTGATAGATTAGAAAAAGTTTGATCAAACTGGAACAAACCTTTTATTTTTACCAAAACATTATTAGTACAGATCTCTTCATATCATCCCATATATTTCAGTTAATTATCAAATAGCAGCAATTTTATACAAAGTAAAACTGTACATGGTCATATATTAATATTGTAAATACTTACATCTCAGATGTGAATTAATAAAAAGGAAAGATGTTCCAAAGACGGTGAAGGCAACACCCAAGGCTCCTTTAGTTTTCACATGGTGGAATAGCCTGGTTGTTACATGGGTGTGCTCTACCTCTGTATAAGAAATTAAACACAAAAAGACGGGTCAGTGGTTAAGAGTACTACATGCAACAATGGAATAGAAATTATTTCCAATTAAACTATGGAAATATTACTAGAACATAATTTCATACTTTGTAACTGTGGTGTGAACTTTTAGATCTCCAATACTCAGAAGTCAAGAATCTGAGAGCCAAGCTCTTAGGCATCTAATTCTAATAACTAAATAAGATGTTCCAGCTAATGACTACATTCAAGACTTCTTATGTAGATGTAGGAATGTGAATCTTACCTGAGCAGAACCAGATTAGTTCCCGTCGAACAAAGATGGTGAGATACAGGACTCCGAGCCCGGAGGAGTGGTATAATACATAGTGTGGTCCAAGGGTCTCCTGTAATTTTATCTCCCATTCCCGTCTACAAGAAGACACAATTTCAGATTTACATATTAATAAATGACACAAGATTAAGATACTCAACTCATCTGTATCAACACTCCATATAATAACCTCTGGGGATACATTTTGAAAATTAAGGAGTGATAATACAATAAGTAGAGCATTGAGAGAGAATTTGTATCAGCCGCCCTGCTGTCCATCTGCAGTCATAGGCTGGTGTAAGACAACCTGAGAAGACTTACCTGTTTGGACATCCTTCCTGAACGCCAATAACATAAATGTCTTTCGTATCATCTGATGGTAACAGCAGATCCTCCACATTTTGCGGGTAATCCTGTTCAAAATATACAAACATTAATATTGTATACAAAGAGCGCCAACTCAACTGACATAGGGTAGAATATAACCTGTCTATGTGATATTCAACTACAAACTAAAGAGACATGGTTACTGGCCCATTTCATCCAACTTGAGCTCGGGCATACTGATGGGTCACAATAAATATTGTACATTACTTCTCACCTTTCCCTCCATATTCCAGGTGGCAACATATAGTCTCAACCGTCTATCTGGGAAATAGCGATCCAGTTCTCTAGCGCCGATCACAGCGCTGCTGCCAAAGTTTCTGTGAAGATATGGGGAGAATTAAAGATCTAGTGACTGTTATACCACAGCTCTGGATATCTGAGCAATGTATGAGAATTATTAGTTACATACCTTTTACGGATATTTTTGGAGCGCAGGCGGGTCAGCAGGCTGAATGCGCTCTTCTTGGTGTTCTTTGACGTAATGTCACAATATTTGCTGTGACTAAGATCGCTGGATTTTTCATCTGCCATATCTTTGATGACAGAAAACTTCTGGAGCGAGATGTTAGGCTCCTCCATAGTTGGTATGTCTCCCATCAGATTTCCTTTATCAGGAATTTGGGAGACATGATATTTCTTAGATTTTTTCCAAAAGGGCATGGTTGTTTAATGCCCGGGTGCAAAACTGCACCAATGTCCTTGGTAGAAAACCAGGAGACAGTCAAGATAGAATTTGACTAATCGCCTCTAGTTCTCCGAAAATAGGACAAATCGCTAACCGTATAAGCAACACAGTAAGTAACACAGTGTCAATCCAACAGCAAGACCTAGAAAGACCAGAAAACTATAAGGGAGTCGTTACTTGTGATGAAACTAGCTGGAAAAATTAGTTATTAAATAGGGTATTCCTATAACAGAATATTGTCAATCATAAGTGTCAGAGGATCACATGACCTGGGAGCCCCTGTTGATAACATTGTATTAGGTTTGGAAGCTGAAACAATGTATTGGTTGTTAAATTGACCATATGGCATTTTAAAGGGTTGAATTTTTTTTTATATTAATTGATAACCAGAATTTAGAACCTAAGTAATTGGAGTTAGTAATAAATACTTTTTATTGTTAGCTTTTTTATTGTTATTATTATTATTATTATTATTATTATTATTATTATATACATAATTATTCATTTCAATTGTTAATAAGGACACGTTTCCAGGGGATTAGCACTATCCTTCTCAAATTTAGTCTGACAAATGCTATTAGACTGTTTATTCCTGGACTTACTAATATTTTATTACTAAAAAATTTTTTTAAAAAAAGCAATACTCCTTATAATCATTTATTTATGTACATGATTCAAACATCAAATAGTTTAAATCTTGTAATAAAACCAATACTACCATAGACGCAGTAAGAAACACGGCTATCTAGACTCATCTCAAGACATCACAATAGCGGCACCTGATGTAGGTTGGTTGCATAGCCATACCAGCTAATATTCAGGATTGACCTGATATATAAATAGTATAGTCTACAGACAGAAAACCTAAAATTCATAAATATGAATTCCCTTATAAACATTTATTATGAGAATTACTGGTGTTATAAACTGGAGGGTGTGATAATAAGTTCCCAGAGATTCACATTCTTTGCTTTGTGGTTGCTTTATGAATCAACCAGCAGAATACAGACACCAATTTCTGTCTGCAATCTGCATTCTGTCTATGGAGCAGATGTGACAGGCCACAATATTGCTATTTAAGCAATTTCCTAGTGTATAAGTATGCCAAATAAAAAACAAAAATAACACGACAAACACTAGAATTACATGTAAGAATCCAATATTCATAAAGAGACTGATAGATGAGACTCTTCTAGAGACGTAGCAATGATAAAGTACTTACCGTACCGGTCACATCCACCTGATAAATGACAGCCCTCTGGCCAGCACTATACTTTATACCTAAGCTCGGTGACATCACAATAGATATACACTCGGTACACTACAGTATATGGCCAAAAGTATATGGACACCAATGGTTGAGACACTGATGCTGGGCAAAAAGGTCTGGCTCGCAATTGCCTTTCCAATTCACTCCAAAGGTTTTGTTGGGATTGAGGTCCGGGTTCTGTGCAGATACGCAAGTTCCTCCACATCGAACTTGTCAAACCATGTCTTTGGGGACCCTCTTTGTGCACAGGGGCACAGTCATACTAGGACAGGAAAGGGTCTTACCCAAACTATTACCACAAAGTTGGAATCATACAATTGTTTAAAAGTCTTATTAACCCCTACTGGAAAAATGGGGATTTAATCCAACCCCTTACAAACAATCCAGACCATTATACAAACTTCACTCCATTTTATAATAGGCACTATACAGTCCAGTAGGTAGCATTTCCCGGGCAGGCACAAAACGCAAATTCGTCCATTAGATGGCCAGATAGTGAACCGTGATTTATTACTCAACAGAACATGTTTCCCATGCTCCAAAATTCAACGGCGACGTGTTTTACACCCATCCAGCTGATTCTTGGCTCAATAATTAGGAGAGGTGTCCAAATACTATTGGCCATATAGTGTAGGTGGATTACCTAACTACACTCGTTATAACTTACAGATCTTAATATGGCATTTTCAATGGCTTTTACATGTTTTTTTTATATTACTTGATCAAAATTCTGAATGTTATTACATTGTGTTAATGTGTTAATTTATGGAATTATTTTTAGGGAATTTACACTAATATAAGGACTTACTACATAACAGTCCCCTAATATCACCATCCTGTAATTTCTCCTTTACAATCGAGAGACAAAAAAAGTTCTCAGGGCTGCAGGGAACCAAAATTATGTGCTGTTACCCTGCAAATCTATTATCGGCTGAATGTAGGCTGCCATTTCTTACAGCCTGTGTTCTTTCTATGATATTTAACCCCTTAACGCCGAAGGACGGATATATCCGTCCTCAGCAGCTGCTAGTTCGCGCAGGAGGACGGATATATCCGTCCTGTGATCGCGCGGGTACTGACAGTTTACCCACGCGATCAGCGGCAGGAGCACGGCTGTTATACACAGCCTGGCTCCTGCTGCAACTGCCGGAATCGAAGCACGCGCCGATTCCGGCAGTTTAACCCATTAAATGCCGCTGTCAACAGTGACAGCGGCATTTAATGTGTTTGACAGAGGGGGGAACTCCCTCTGTCTCCCGATCGGCGCCCCCGCAAACAAATCGCGGGTCGCCGTCGGGTTTCCATGACAGCCGGGGGTCTAACAAAGACCCCCAGGTCTGTCTTCAGCATCTGCCTGTTAGGCGATGCCAGAGGCATGACCTAACAGGTTGCCTGTCAGTTTTACACTGACAGGCAATAATGCTTTGGTATACGAAGTATACCAAAGCATTATATATGCGATCGGCATATCGCATAGTGAAGTCCCCTGGTGGGACTAAAAAAAAAAAAGTAAAACCGTTAAATAAAGTTTGTGAAAAAAAAAATAAAAAAAATTACAGTCAAAGTCAAATAAAACTACTTTTTTGCCCCAAAAAGTGGTTTTATTTAATAAAACGGTCAAAACAAATCACACATACACATATATGGTATCCCCGCGATCGTAACAACTTGACCAATAAAATGAACACATTAATTAAACCGCCGGATGAACGGCGTCCAAAGAAAACGCAAAAAACAACGGCAAAATTCTCTCTTTTCTCCCATTCCTCCCATAAAAAATAAAATAAAAGTTAATCTATAAGTCCCATGTACCCCAAAATAGTACTAATGAAAACTACACATTGTCCCGCAAAAATCAATCCCACGTACGGCCACATCGACGGAAAAATAAAAACGTTACGCCTCTTGGAACGCGGCGATGCAAAAACAAGTAATTTTTTTCTAAAAGGGTTTTTATTGTGCAAACGTAGAAAAAACATATAAAACCTTTACACATTTGGTATCCCTGTAATCGTGCCGACCCATAGAATAAAGTTAACATGTTATTTACGCTGCATAGTAAACGGCGTAAATTTATAACGTGAAAATTAATGCTGGAATAGCTGCTTATTTTCAATTCTCTCCTAAAATAAAGTTAATAAAAGTTAATCAATATGTTATAAGCATCTAAAAATGGTGCAATTACAAAATACAACTCGTCCCGCAAAAAACAAGCCCTTATACGGCTATGTCGACGGAATAAAAAAAGAGTTATGACTCTTGGAATGCGACCGTGGAAAAACAAAAAATAATCCTTGGTCATTAACGTGCAAAATGGCCCGGTCATTAAGGGGTTAAGCAATTCAATTGTATAATGAAACAAAAAAAGATATTACAACCTCTAATAAACCATATCTTGAAGACATGGATTCAATGTTCCTAATATAATGGATCGATCAGAGTCAGGTACAGATAGAGAAATGATAGAGAACTTACCGGTCACATCCAACTGAGTGACAGCTCTGTGACCAGCATCATTGCATATACACAAGCTCTATGACATCACAATAGATGCTTTTATGACCTCACCCATAATTTGCATATTTCAATTATAGATTTACCATCATTAATAGTAGTGACATCACAATAGATATACCCGGCGTGAGCTGCTTTTATGACCACACACATAATTTGCATATTTCAAGTATAGATTTACCATCATTAATAGTAGTGACATCACAATAGATATACCCGGCGTGAGCTGCTTTTATGACCACACACATAATTTGCATATTTCAGTATGGCTTTAACAATATTTTTAATGTTTGATTGTTATTTATATTTTGAATGTAGTTTCTATATTCATAATGTTTCCGTGGACAGACTCTTACCCAGTACTGCCAAGAAAGGAGATCAGGGATAGAATTAAAACCCATAATAAATTGTAAAAGTCAGAGATATGGTTCAGTCTTGGTGCATGGAACTTGTAATGTTCATCTCTCACAGTTGGTTTAGTGTGTGTCTAGTTATTACAATCTGGACGGATCTGCAGCTGCTGAACATCTGATAGATAATAATTTCTGTCTGTGTGACATTGAGGAAACAATTAATATTATATTAAAATACATAATCTTTGTAATAAATATGACTAAAAACCTGAAGACCCTCATAAGGTGCTGGGGCTCTGCACCAGTAAGAACATCCTACATGCTGCATCTCCTGTGCTCAGCTCTCGAGGGAATAAAGAGGTGGTAAGAATCGATCTATTCATCCTGAGAGGAGACGGTCAGACCTGATGTGAACGTATTCAGCATAAATAGCTCAGAGATAACTGCACATAATCTCTGCCAGTTGCTCTCCTGTTCTAAAAAGTAGATCTGTGGCACCAGAAGGCGAATAACTTCAGGAACCAACTAAGTTGGAATAGTATATAGATCATAGGTAGAAATGAGCGAACCGGGACAACCGAACCCGGTTTCGGTCCGAACTTCCGGAAAAGTTCTGTTTGCAGCGAATCCGAACTTTACCGGGTTTGGCCGAACCCGTTTTGACCGAACCCGGTCAAAAATATTATAAAAATCGGCAGCCACTTGTCTCTATCAATCACTGATAGAGAAAAGAGGCTGCTGATTAAAAATAAAATAAAAAGCATTTCATACGTACCTGGTCGTTGTCTTGGTGACGAGTCCCTCTTCTTCCTCCTGTCCGACCTTCTTTTCTGACGCGGCAGCCTGTGATTGGCTGCAGAGGCCTCTGCAGCCTGTGATTGGCTGCAGAGGCCTCTGCATTCTGTGCTTGGCTGCAGCGCTCACATGGGCTGCATCGTCATCAAGGAATGTCGGGCCGGATGTCGAGAGGGACGCGTCACCAAGGCAACGGCCAGGAGACCGGACTGGAGGAAGCAGAAAGTTCTCGGTAAGTATGAACGTGTTTTTTTTTTTACAGGTTACTCTATATTGTGATCGGTAGTCACTATCCAGGGTGCTGAAGCAGTTACTGCCGATCAGTTAACTCTTTCAGCACCCTGGACAGTGACTATTTACTGACGTCGACTAGCAACGCTGCCGTAATGCGGGTGCACACATGTAGTCACCCGTCATTACGGGGCCTCATGCACACGACTGTAGAAAAACCTGTTATTATGGGTCGTAATTACGACCCGAAATAGCGGGCCAATAGACTTCTGTTAGCCACGGGTACCTTCCCGTTTTCTCACGGGAAGGTGCCCGTACCGTTAAAAAGATAGAACATGTTGTATTTTTTTATTTTACGGGCCATGCTCGTAATTACGACTCGTAATTACGAGCACGGCCGGGGACGGCCGGCCACGGCCAGCCAGCCGCTTTTGAGAGCCGTGCTTCCATTATAATGTATAGCAGCACGGCACGTAAAATAGAAAAATAGAACATGTTCTATTTTTTTAACGGCACGGGCACCTTCCCGTGAGAAAACGGGAAGGTACCCATGGGTAACAGAAGTCTATGAGCCCGTTATTGCGGGTCGTAATTACGACCCGCAATAACGGGTGTTTTTACGGTCGCGTGCATAATGGGCGCTACACCGCAGCGGCGGTTAACTGTGCAGGGCGTCTGCCCTGCATTCCCCGTTGCCGATCAGCGGCCTGTCGCAGCTGATTTCGTCAGTTAACCCCTTAATTGCGGCGTTCGATTTGAACGCCACAATTAAGGTGTTTAGCCTCGATCGGCAGCCCCCATGTGAAATCACGGGGGCTGGCGATCGTACCCATGGCAACCGGACGCCAGACAATGGCTTCCGGGTTGCCATGTACAGAAGCCTATGAGGACCACCCCGAGGGTGGTCGTCGTAGGCTTCCTGTCAGTGTGACTGTTACGTCACAATGACAGTTGGAATGCATTACACTTCGTGTCTAGTGTAATGTATTCCAGCAGCGATCAGAGCTGCAAGTCTAAGTGTCCCCTAGTGGGACAAGTGAAGAAAGTAAAAAAAAGGATAAAAATGTTTTAAAAAAAGTGTCAAAATAAAAGTTATAAGTGACATAAACATGAACTGCTTTTTTTCCTATAATAAGTCTTTCATTATAGGAAAAAAAATGAACACGTAAAAAAAAAGTAAACATATTTGGTATCACCGCGTTCGTAACGACCCCAACTATAAAACTATAATATTATTTATCCTGCACGGTGAACACCGCAAAAAAAATAAATCAAAAACAAAGCGAAAATCACTATTTTTTGGTCACCACCCCTCACAAAATATACAATAAAAAGTGATCAAAAAGTCGCATGTACGGCAAAATTATACCGATACAAACTACAACCCGTCCCGCAAAAAACAAGCCCTTACACAGCTTTTTTGACTGAAAAATAAAAAAGTTACGGCTCTCAGAATATGGTGACACAGAAAATAAATAATTTTCTAAATAAGTTATTTTATTGCGCAAACGCTGCAAAACATAAAAAACCCTATATACATATGGTATCGCCGTAATCGAACCGACCCGCAGAATAAAATATAACGGTCATTTATAGCCCAGGGTGAACGCTGTAAAAAATAAATAAAAATCATTGTCAGAATTGATGGTTTTTGGTCACCTTGCTTGCCGAAAAATGGAATAAAAAGTGATCAACAAAATCGCATGTACCCCAAAATGGTACCAATGAAAATTACAGATTGTCCCGCAACAAATAAGCCCTCACACGGCTCCGGTGGTGAAAAAAGAAAAAAAGTTCCAGCTCCCAGAATATGGCGATGCAAAATGTGCAGAGCGTTCCAATAGCGGATAAGATCGGGCGCCATTTATAATATAAGTGCAACACTGGCCACATATCTGCGGATTATTATTTATTTACCCCATTATTATACCCTCTTATTATGCCCCTGATGTACTCTGCCCAACCTACATTTGCCCCCACATTATAAACTGAAATACCAGCAAAACGCCAGAGCTTCTACCAAGCAAAATCTGCGCTCCAAAAGCCAAATGGCGTCCCTCCCTTCTGAGCCCTACAGCGTGCCCAAACAGCCGTTTACGTCCACCGATATGGCATCGCCATACCCGGGAGAACCCTGTTAATATTTTATTTGTGGTATTTGTAGCACAAACTGGGCACAACATATAGTGCACTAAAATGGCACATCAGTGGAAAATTGTAATTTTCACTTTCCACCATCGGCTGCGCATTAGACCCTTCGCGCACCATGACTTAATAGCATGTCGTGGTGTGGGGGGTGATATATGGAGCGTCTCACGCGCTGAGCCCGCGCCATACGCTGCGGGTGTCAGCTGTATATTACAGCTGATACCCGGGACTAACGGACAGAAACAGCGATCGCGCTGTTACAGGATCATGTAAAAATCACAATATACTGCAATACATTAGTATTGCAGTGTATTCTCCCAGTGATCTAACGATTGCTGGTTCAAGTCTCCCAGCGGGACTAATAAAATGTGTAAAAACAAAAGTAAATAGTTATTATTAGTGGAAAAAATGAAATAAATATTTAAAGTCCAAAAATAAACCCTTTTCATATTTTTTCTCTAAAGTAATGTAAAAAAATACACAAAATTGGTATTGCTGCGTCCGTAAAAGTCCAAGCTATTACAATATACCATTATTTAACTCACACGGTGAACGCCGTGAAAAATAAAGAATTTTAAATGGCAAAATCGCCGTTTTTTGGTCACCTTCGCTCTACCAAAAAATGTAATAAAAAGTGCTTAAAAAGTCTTCTGTACCAAAAAATGGTACCAATAAAAACTACAGCTCGTCCCGCAAAAAATAAGCCCCCACACCGCTCTATTGACGGAAAAATAAAGACGTTGTGGCTCTCGGAAAGCGGGGAGGAAAAACGAAAAAGAAAAAGCAAAACATGGATCAGTCCGGAAAGGGTTAATTTATTTTCTAATGAAAAAACATTTATGACCACATGTGGGGTATTGCCGTACTCGGGAGAAATTGCTTTACAAATGTTGGGGTGCATTTTCT
Organism: Rhinoderma darwinii; assembly: GCF_050947455.1. Classification (NCBI taxonomy): domain Eukaryota; kingdom Metazoa; phylum Chordata; class Amphibia; order Anura; family Rhinodermatidae; genus Rhinoderma; species Rhinoderma darwinii. Next base: position 452,180 of record NW_027461690.1, read on the forward strand.
CCTTTATCCTTTGTGAAATTGAAAAAATTAAACATTTTAGTGGAAATAATGTTGATATTAATTTTCACGGCCTAATTCTAATAAATTCTGCAAAAGACGTGTGGGGCCTAAATGCTCACTATACCCCTAGATAGATTCCTTAAGTGGTGTAGTTTCCCAAATGGGGTTACTTTTGGGCGGTTTCCACGGTTTTAGTACCTCAGGGGCTTTGCAAATTCGACATGACACCCAAAAACTATTCCAGCTAAATTTGAGCTCCAAAAGCCCTGGTGTGGGTCCAAACAGCAGTTTATTACCACATATGGTGTATTTACGTAATCAGGAGAAATTGTTTTACAAATGCTGGGGTGATTTTTCTCCTTTATTCCTTTCGATTCCTCCACTACTGTCCTCAATAACACCTTCATGATTGGCAAGTCACCACGTAACGGTAAGAGCAGAGTTCACAGCAGCACAGGGTATTTCAGGAGATGAGCATGCAGATTCTGTGCTGCTGTGAACTCTGCTCTTACCATTACGTAGCTCAGTCTGTTACCTCTCCTCCACTCCTGTCCTCAATAACACCTTCAGATGATTGGCAAGTCACCACCCCGCACAAGATCCGCATGCTCATCTCCTGAAATACTCTGTGCTGCTGTGAACTCGGCTCTTACCATTACGTGGTGACTTGCCAATCATGTGAAGGTGTTATTGAGGACAGGAGTGGAGGAGAGGTAACAGACTGAGAGCTACGTAATGGTAAGAGCAGAGTTCACAGCAGCACAGAATCTGCACGCTCCTCTGATGAAATACTCTGTGCTGCTGTGAACTCTGCTCTTACCATTACGTAGCTCAGTCTGTTACCTCTCCTCCACTGCTGTCCTCAATAACACCTTCTCATGATTGGCAAGTCACCACCCCGCACAAGATCCGCACGCTCATCTCCTGAAATACTCTGTGCTGCTGTGAACTCTGCTCTTACCATTACGTGGTGACTTGCCAATCATGTGAAGGTGTTCTTGAGGACAGGAGTGGAGGAGAGGTAACAGACTGAGAGCTACGTAATGGTAAGAGCAGAGTTCACAGCAGCACTGAATCTGCACGCTCATCTCCTGAAATACTCTGTGCTGCCTTAAACTCTATGGACAGGTCAGGATCCTGTTTCTTTTAAATGCTGCACTGTAGCGCAGCCTTATATAGTGGATCGAGCGGGTTCCCCAGCAGCATTTAAAAGAAACAGTGTGTGTGTGTGTTTGTGTATGTGTGTGTTTGTGTATATATGTGTGTTTGGGTATGTGTCTTTGTCTGTTTTTGTTTTTATATGTGTGTTTGTGTATATGTGTGTGTGTATATGTTTGTGTATATGTGTGTGTGTATATATGGGTGTGTTTGTGTATATGTTTGTGTGTGTGTGTTTTTATATGTGTGTGTTTGTGTATATGTGTGTATATGGGTGTGTGTTTATGTGTGTGTGTTTGTGTATATATGGGTGTTTTTGTGTATATGTGTTTGTGTATATGTGTGTGTTTGTGTATATGTGTGTGTTTGGGTATGTGTGTTTTTGTTTGTATATGTGTTTGTGTATATGTGTTAGTTCGTGTATATGTGTGTGTGTTTGTGTATATCTTGTTGTGTTTGTGTATAACTGTGTATATGTGTTTGTGTATGTGTGTGTGTGTGTGTGTGTGTGTGTGTGTGTGTGTGTGTGTGTGTGTGTGTGTGTGTGTGTTTGTGTATATATGTGTGTGTGTTTGTGTATATGTGTGTGTGTGTTTGTGTATATGTGTGTGTTCGTGTATATGTGTGTGTTTGGATATGTGTGTTTTTGTTTGTATATGTGTTAGTTCGTGTATATGTGTGTGTGTTTGTCTGTTTATATGTGTGTGTGTGTGTGTGTGTGTGTGTGTGTGTGTGTATATCTTGTTGTGTTTGTGTATATATGTGTATGTTTGTGTATGGTTGTTTGTTTGTGTGTGCGTGTATATATGTGTGTAGGTGAGTAGAAGTATTGGTATTGTTCACATTGATAACTGTTTTTTTATGTTGTTGCAGATTTTGATGTACCGATTGGACTACATCTTCGATACGTTGGACTACTGCGTAGATCTACATTTTTCAAATTTTAATAAAATGGTTAACGAGGGTTTTGTTGGGGATTTCTTATTTCAATAAAAAAGAATTGTCTTTGTGGTTTTTTTAAAACTTTATTAGTGCCTAGATAATGGCAGTTGGCTGATTGACAGCGTCCATTATTAAGGCGGTACTTAGTGTTAGCCGGTGCAGAGGCTAGCACTAACCACCCATTATTACCCCGGTACCCACCACCACCAGGGGTGCCGGGAAGAGCTTGGTACGATCCAGTACCCGACCATCTGTTGTGATGGTCGGGTACTGGGGCGGCCGTAGGCTGGTATTATGAGGCTGGGAAGGGCCAAAAACAGTGGACCTTCCCACCCTTGTAATGCTAGGCTGCTGCTGCTGTGTTGTATCGGGCTGGTTATAAAAATGGGAGGGACCCCCACGTCGTTTTTTTTTTTAAATTTAACAATAGACGTGTCCCCCACATTTTTAATAACCAGCCATATACAAGGCCGCAGCAGTCTGGCATTACATGAGTGGGAAGGGCCACTGGTTTTGTCCATTCCCAGGCTAATAACACTGTGTTGTATGTGGCTGGTTATGATAAATTGGGTGGAACCCCATGTCTTTTTTTAAAAAAAAATAAAATAAATAAATAAATAATTTTAAAAAATGACGTGGGGTCCCCCCCACTTTTATAACCAGCCAGATACAACACAGCAGCAGCAGCCTAGCATTACAAGGGTGTGAAGATCCACTGTTTTTGGCCCTTCCCAGCCTCATAATACCAGCCTGCGGCCGCCCCAGATCCCAGCCATCACAACAGATGGTCGGGTACTGGATCGTACCTGGCTCTTCCCGGCACCCCTGGTGGTGGTGGGTACCGGGGTAATAATGGTGGTTAGTGTTAGCCTCTGCACCGGCTAACACTAAGCCTCGCCTTAGTAATGGATGTTGTCACTCAGACAGCGGCCATTACTAAAGTGGTAGCAATAAAATTTGAAAAGAAAAAGGCAAAGATATAGATAAAATATTTTATTGAAATACAGCACCCCCAACACAACCCTCATTAACCATTTTATTGTAGAAAAAAAACCATCATCTAAGTAGTCCTCGAAACCGACGTAGTCCAAACACCAAACCTGTAAAAAAATAAATAAAAAAAAATGAAATAAAACATGTCGTATTCTTAGATTCAGTTTAATGTGTGATACTGACTGTTATACCATGTATAGAAGCCTGCCGCGAAGTTGACTTAGATACAGGGCGCCAGCAGACAGTATCATACATGGCCATACAGACATATATACAAACAAACAAGCATACATGCAACCATACATACATACATATATACAAACATACATATATATATACAAGCATGCACATATATACATGCAAATATACATACATGCAAACATAAACATATATACATACATACATGCAAACTATCATACATACATACATGCATACACACACACACATGAAAACATACATACAAACAAACATGCAAAGATACATACATACATACATACATACATACATATATACAAGCATGCACAAATATACATGCAAACGTAAATACATGCAAACATAATTACATACATGCACATATATATAAACATACATGCAAATATACATGCAAAAATAAAAACATGCAAACATACATACATGCACATATATACATACATGCCAACATACATACATGCCAACATACATACATGCAAACATACATACATGCAAACATACATACATACATACATGCAAACATACATACATGCAAACATACATACATGCAAATATATACATGCAAATATATACATGCAAATATATACATGCAAATATACATACAAACATGCACATATATACATACATGCCAACATACATGCAAACATACATACATACATACATACATGCCAACATACATACATGCCAACATACATACATGCAAACATACTTACATGCAAACATACATACATACATGCAAATGCATACATGCAAATATATACATGCAAATATACATACAAACATGCACATATATACATACATGCCAACATGCATGCAAACATACATGCACATATATACATACATACATACATACATGCCAACGTAAATACATGCAAACATACATACATGTAAACATACATACATGCAAATATATTCGTGCAAATATTTACATGCAAATATACATACATACATGCACATATATACATACATGCCAACATACATGCAAACATACATGCACATATATACATACATACATGACAACATACATACATACATGCATGACAACATACATACATGCCAACATACATACATGCCAACATACATACATGCAAACATACTTACATGCAAACATACATACATACATACATACATACATACATGCAAATGCATACATGCAAATATATACATGCAAATATACATACAAAGATGCACATATATACATACATGCCAACATGCATGCAAACATACATGCACATATATACATAAATACATACATGACAACGTACGTACGTACGTACGTACGTACGTACGTGCCAACATACATACATACATGCCAACATACATACATGCAAACATACATACATGTAAACATACATACAAACATACATACATGCAAACATACATACATACATACATACATGCAAATATATTCGTGCAAATATTTACATGCAAATATACATACATACATGCACATATATACATACATGCCAACATACATGCAAACATACATGCACATATATACATACATACATGACAACATGCATACATACATACATACATACATACATACATGACAACATACATACATGCCAACATACATACATGCCAACATACATACATGCAAACATACATGCACCTATACACATACATACATGACAACATACATACATGCAAACATACATGCACATATACTCATACATACATGACAACATACATACATGACAACATACATACATGCAAACATACATGCAAATATATACATGCAAATATACATACAAACATGCACATATATACATACATGCCAACATACATGCAAAAATACATGCACATATATACATACATACATGACAACATACATACATGCCAACATACATACATGCCAACATACATACATGCAAACATACATACAAACATACATACATGCAAACATACATACATACATGCATTCAAATATATACATGCAAACATACATACATACATACATGACAACATACATACAAACATACATCACAACATACATACATGCCAACATACATACATACATGCAAACATACATACATGCAAACATACATACATGCAAACATACATGCACATATACACATACATACATGACAACATACATACATGACAACATACATACATGACAACATACATGCACATATACACATACATAAATGACAACATACATACATGACAACATACATACATGCAAACATACATACATGCAAACATAATTACATACATGCACATATATACATACATGCCAACATACATACATGCCAACATACATACATGCAAACATACATACATGCAAACATACATACATACATACATACATGCAAACATACATACATGCAAACATACATACATGCAAATATATACATGCAAATATATACATGCAAATATATACATGCAAATATACATACAAACATGCACATATATACATACATGCCAACATACATGCAAACATACATACATACATGCCAACATACATACATGCCAACATACATACATGCAAACATACTTACATGCAAACATACATACATACATGCAAATGCATACATGCAAATATATACATGCAAATATACATACAAACATGCACATATATACATACATGCCAACATGCATGCAAACATACATGCACATATATACATACATACATACATACATACATACATACATGCCAACGTAAATACATGCAAACATACATACATGTAAACATACATACATGCAAATATATTCGTGCAAATATTTACATGCAAATATACATACATACATGCACATATATACATACATGCCAACATACATGCAAACATACATGCACATATATACATACATACATGACAACATACATACATACATGCATGACAACATACATACATGCCAACATACATACATGCCAACATACATACATGCAAACATACTTACATGCAAACATACATACATACATACATACATACATGCAAATGCATACATGCAAATATATACATGCAAATATACATACAAAGATGCACATATATACATACATGCCAACATGCATGCAAACATACATGCACATATATACATAAATACATACATGACAACGTACGTACGTACGTACGTACCAACATACATACATACATGCCAACATACATACATGCAAATATACATACATGTAAACATACATACAAACATACATACATGCAAACATACATACATACATGCAAATATATTCGTGCAAATATTTACATGCAAATATACATACATACATGCACATATATACATACATGCCAACATACATGCAAACATACATGCACATATATACATACATACATGACAACATGCATACATACATACATACATGACAACATACATACATGCCAACATACATACATGCCAACATACATACATGCAAACATACATGCACCTATACACATACATACATGACAACATACATACATGCAAACATACATGCACATATACTCATACATACATGACAACATACATACATGACAACATACATACATACATGCAAACATACATGCAAATATATACATGCAAATATACATACAAACATGCACATATATACATACATGCCAACATACATGCAAAAATACATGCACATATATACATACATACATGACAACATACATACATGCCAACATACATACATGCCAACATACATACATGCAAACATACATACAAACATACATACATGCAAACATACATACATACATGCAAATATATACATGCAAACATACATACATTCATACATGACAACATACATACAAACATACATCACAACATACATACATGCCAACATACATACATACATGCAAACATACATACATGCAAACATACATACATGCAAACATACATGCACATATACACATACATACATGACAACATACATACATGACAACATACATACATGACAACATACATGCACATATACACATACATAAATGACAACATACATACATGACAACATACATACATGCAAACATACATACATGCAAACATACATACATAAACTCACCTAAGACATTCCCACGAAGATTTGTAATGTAGTGTAGTGTAGTGTAGTGTAGAGTGCGCTGCAGCCTGTGATTGGCTGCAGAGGCGGTCACGTGGGATGAAGCGTCATCCCTGGAGGCCGGCCTTCTGACGTCATCCTGACGTGCGTGACCGCCACTACAGCCGGTGATTGGCTGCAGCGGCGACATGGATGGAACGTCATCGCTGGAGGCCGGACAGGAGGAAAGTAAGTATGAACGTATTATTTTTTTTTTTATTACATTAAAATTTTATTTTCCGCGCGCCGAGCATGTACTGTCAAGGTTGCTGAAAGAGTTAGTGCAGCCCATTAACTCTATCAGCACCCTGGACAGTACTATGCTCGGCGCACGGAAATAATAGGTTCGGTCCGAACTAGTTCGGTCCGAATCGAACTTTTTAGTGAAATTTGGCGAACTAGCCGAACCAAACTTTTGATAAGTTCGCTCATCTCTAATCATAGGCCTCCCAGAGGGGGTAGAAGACCAACACCCAGATGTATTCATGAAAAATGGCTGCATGATAATTTTATGGATACCACATTCTCTGCAGCATTTGAAGTCAAGAGGACCAAAGAATTCCTGCCTGGTCCCTTAATCCGGGTCACTCCTAAAACCATTGCTGGCCCATTAGGTAAACTGTAAAGACAGGGAGCGACATCAAGAAATGCTTAAGTGATTTACAAATGTCTCATGTCCTCATCATCCAATGGTTGCCAGTGAACCTCATATAACTACAGTATGTATGAAACCCATTAATACCTGAGAAATCCACAGCATGTAGAAGGTTCAAGGTGTTTCTTTTATTAGTCATTAATTAAGTGAATAATTTGTCATAATAATGTTTATCGGGCATAAATGTTTCTATATTTCTCAAGTTAGTGGTGTTATATGTGATCCCAGAAATGCACCAATTATCTTTTTAAGCCAAGCTTCGTTTTTCTGATAGAGAGTTTATTCCCTGCTTCCCTTTACACAGCTTTATTGAAATAATAACATTCTGGGCGCCTGCAGGTACAACTAGGGCAGCTTTCTGTATATGGATTTACTGCATGTTGCATTGCACTAAGTGGAAGTTATATAAATTTATATACAGCAAACAGTACACAGTGACAGCTGCAGAAAGCAGGAATTGTATTATTCAAAGCAGTTATCTGGGTTTTTAAAACTGATGGCCTGTACTTAGGATAGGCTGTCAATATTAGAGCGGGGTGGGTTCGACTCTTGTCACCCTCGCCGATCAGCTATTTGAAGGGTCTGCAACCCTTGTATGAGAGCTGCAGCCTCTTCATTGTTTTCATGGTTTACCTTCTCGTTCGTATTAGCACGTGCTGTTACATTTCTAGTGGCTATGCACGGTATTGCACCCCTGTCCCATTAAAATTAAGGGGTCTTGTTAGGAATTGGATTATAAAAGCGGTAAGGTTTGGAATCTTAATTTATATAGGAGTCCTGTTTAAATTCTGAATTTATATAGGGGTCTGGTCTGGGGTATGAATTAATTTTGGTGTTTGGTCTGGGGTCTGAGTTTATTCTTGTTACTTAAAATGCTGGGAATTGCTGCAGAAGCAATCGACCAAAATAGTCTGGGCAGCAGACTCTGCATTTATTATGGCAAGTCGTCATAACAATCTTGGCTGGAAAGGGAAGAAACGGAAAGAGAACGTCTACAATCAGCGAAGACGTCACCTGTGAGTCACTGGATTTAATGAGGACATGTCAATCCTCCAAACATGTCAATTTTAGCAAATATTTGTATGCTTTTACCTATCCAAGCGATTGTAAGATTCTTCTCTCGTGACACATTTGACTTTGTTACTGGTAAAACTTGGTAGATACATTCAGTATTTATTTGTGAAAAACACCAAAATTTTGCGAAAAATTAGCATTTTTACAAATTTCTATGTATCTGTTTGTAATACATATGGTTATACCACACAAAATAGTTACTAAGTGCAGATTTTGCTGGATTGGTTTCTTGGTGCCATGTCGCATTTGCAAAGCCCCTTAAGGTTACAGTACAATGGAAACTTCCCAAAAGTGACTTCATTTGGGAAACTACACGCCTTGAGAAATTCATCTAGCATTTTTACCCCAAAGGTGCTTCATAGAATTTGTTAGAATTTGGACGTGAAAATAAAGATGTCATTTTTGCTGAAAAAAAACCAATTTAGACAAGGAATAAAGAAGAAAAAGCCCCCAAGATTTGTAAAACAACTTCTCCAGAGTATGGAAATACCCCATATGTGGTAATAAACTGCTGTTTGGGCAGACAGCAGGGCTCAGAAGGGAAGGTGTGCGATTTGGCTTTTGTAGCGCAGATTTTGCTGGATTGTTTTCTTGGGACCATGTTGCTTTTCCAAAGTCCCTGTGGGACCAAAACTTTGGAAACTTCCCAAAAGTGACTCCATTTTGGAAGCTATACCCCTTTACAAATTTATCTAGGGGTGTAGTGAGCATTTTGACCCCAAAGGACTTTTATAGATTTTATTAGAATTGGGCAGTGAAAATAAAAATTTCATTTTTTTCCAATAAGACTTAGATTTAGCGCAACATTTTTATTTTCTTAACAAAAAATGGAGAAAAAATACCTCAACCTTTGTAAAGCAAGTTCTCCCGAATATGGCAATACCTAATATGTGGTAATAAACTACTGTTTGGGTACATGGTAGGGCTCAGAAGTGAAGGAGCGCCATTTGGCTTTTGGAGTGCAGATTTTGCTGGATTGGTATCGGGGCGCAATGTCGCATTTGCAAAGCCTCTATGGTACCAAAACAGTGGAAACCCACCAGAAGTGACCTCATTTTGGAAATGACACCACTCAAGTTATTCACCTAGTTATGTAGTCAGCATGTTAGCCCTGCAGGTGTTTTCCAGAAATTAGTGTACACTCAATGTTGCAGAGTGAAAATGGCAATTTTTCCATAGCTATGCCAATATGTGGTACCCAGCTTGTGCCACCATGAAAAGACAGCTCTCTAACTATTATGCTGTGATTCCCAGATTTAGAAATATCCTACATCTGGCCCTAATCTTTTCCTTGGACATTCGACAGAGCTCAGGACGGAAAGAGTACAATGCAAAATTGAGGCCTAATTTGGCGATTTACAAAGTAGTAAAGTAGTGAGCATTTTTACCCACAGGTCTTTTCTATAAATTAATGCGCTACAAATGGTGCAAAGTAAAATTGCAATTTTTCCCTAGATATGCCATTTCAGTGGCAAATATGTTGTGCCCAGCTTGTGCCACTGGAGACACACAACCCAAAAATTGTTAAATGGGTTCTCCCGGGTATATTTGTGTAAGTAAACTGCTTTTTGGGCACACTGTAGGGCTCAGAAGGGAGGGAGCGCCCATTTGAAATTTTCTTGGTAGTAGTTTTGTTTGGAGTATTACTGGTGTTTCAGTTTATAACGTGGGGGTACATGAAAGCTGTGCGGAGTACATCAGGGCATAATAATTGGGTAAAAAATAGAAAAACAATAATCCATAGATGTGTGTTACGCTGTCAAGTAATCTTTTATGCACAGGCCAGTGTCGCACTCATAAATGGTGTCATTTCTTATCCCCATTTTGGTACACACTCTGCACCTCTGCAGTTTGGGGAATTTTGCTGGGAAGTGTTCTGGTATAATGCAGGTGTCCTCGCTTCCAGAAGATATGTTTGGGCCCTCCCATTCCTGTTTCCCTAATTTTATTTTATTTTTATTATAGACGTAGTGGATGAGGGCTGTTTTGTTGCGGGACCAGCTGTCATTTTTACTGCTACCATTTTGAGGTACATGAGACTTTTTGATCACTTTTTATCCTATTTTTGGGAGGCAAGGTGACCAAAAAACAGCAATTCTGGCAGAGTTTTCTCCTTTTTTTTATGCAGCGTTCACCATGCATTATAAATTACATGTTACGTTTATTGTGCGGGTCAGTACGATTCCGGCGATACCAAATTTGTAGCACTTTGTTTCTGTTTTACAACTTTTTGCAAAATAAGTTAGTTTAGTAAAAATATTTTTTCTGTCACCATGTTCTGAGAGCCATAACGTTTTAATTTTTCGTTGATGGAGCTATATGAGGGCTTGTTTTTTGCAAGCTGAGCTATAGTTTTTATAGTTTTCATATCATTTTTGCATACATGCGACTTTTTAAGCACTTTTTATTCCAATTTTTGGTAGGCAAAGTGACCAAAAAAAAGCAATTCTGGTATTGTTCTTTATATTAATTTTTTTACGGCATTCACCACATAGAATAAATAACATAATATTTTTACAGTTCAGGCCGTTACGGACGCGGCGATACAAAATATGTATGGTTTATATATTTTTTCAATAATAAAGGACTTAATAAGGGAAAATAGGCTATTGTGTTTTATTTTATTACTTGAAACTTTTATTTTATTTTTTACAACTTTTTTTGTACTTTTTTTACATTTATTTTTAGACCCACTATGGGACTTGAAGGTCTAATTTCTGATTTATCTTCTAACACATAGCACTACCTATGTAGCGCAATGTATTAAAACAGTCAGTCGTTCACTGATAGCAAGCCGATTAGGCTAACACCCACGACTGATGACGCAGGCTCAGCTTCTGAGCCAGCTCTTTCTTCCCATCAGTACCGGAAGCCATTTAGGACCCGCCTCCAGGTGGGGCCTATGAGGCTTCCGTACTAGGCAGATCGGGAGGCCAGTGTTAGGCCTCCGGTTGGCATTGCAGCCATCTGCCCCCTGGCAATTTCGCCACCTGGGGAGGAAATTGGCTACAAACACCTTAAATGCAGCGGTCACTTTTGACTGCTGCATTTAAGGGGTTAACGGCGGACATCAGAGCTCATTTCGGTCCCCGCCATTATATCATGGTGTCAGCTGTAACATACAGCTGACAACCAGGGATGATAGCACTGACTCAACTTCTAAATCCGTGCCATCCATTTGTCATATGGATATGGCAATTTGCGGGAAGCACTGGCTTTCCATAACGTATCCATACGACAAATGTCGGGAAGGGGTTAAAGCTGTGATGATTTGGCAATATGGTAGGCATGTGAGAGATGTTGGTAGACTCTTGTCTTGATGTGGACACCTGAGATAATGCTGCACAGACTTTGTAAGTAGGCAGAGCTAATTCTATATAAGGAGGTGATTTAGTGTGTGCCATGCTTCATTGTTGTTGTTGGCTGCAGAGAGCACGTCAGTGGAGAGTGATGGTTCTTGATTGAGAGAGTACAGTGGAGCATTCTGTCAACTGTGAGGATGAAATACTGCATGGGACTGGCGGCGGAACCGAAACAGCAGAAAGGATTTTGGAAGGAGTTAGTTGTGCAAGCTTTTATTGCTGATAAAATCCTGCTGGGCGGTATGCACCAGTAACCTTGACCAAAACCGGCTGATCCGAGTGACTTTTGATTGGGAGATCTTGTGTCTGCTGCATGTGGTTACGGACCTCCTCCTAAGGGAAAGAGCTCCTGAACTAAGGCAGGCGGAGGCTGTGGATACTTGTCGAATAGAGAGTGGCCAGAAGCTCAGTCAAGGAGAGTGTCTCACGTGTCGTGAGTCTGTGTAACGAAAATGAAATGAGTTGCGCCATGCGTATTTACAGTTCAAAAACCGCCTGTACCACTTTGAAACTGTAACCGCCAAGGTCCGTTCCAGCTAAAAGACTGCAACCGATAAACCTGGTCCCATTTGTGTATTTAACTATAGTAACCCCATTTGGGAAACTACACCCACAAGAAATCTATCCAGGGATATAGTGAGCACCCCACATGTCTTTTGCAGAATTTATTGGAATTAGGTCGTGAAAATGTAACTCTACACTTTTTCCACTAAATTGTAGAATTTCTTCATTTTTACAAGGCATAAAGGAGAAAAACCTCCCACACATTTGTAAATCAATCTCTCCCTAGTACGGAAATACCCCATATGTGGTTTTAAAGTGCTGTTTGGACACACGGTAGAGTTCAGAAGGGCAGGAGCACTATTTTGCCTGCAGATTTTGCAGGATTGTTTTTTAGGCGACATGTCATATTTGCAGAACCATTGAGGTACAAGTACAGTAGAAAACACAGAGAAGTGACTCAATTTTTGAAACTGCACTCCTCAGGGCATTCATCTAGGGGTGTAGTTAGCATTTTGACCCCAGAGGTGTTTCCTAGGTTGATTAGAATTAGGCATTGAAAATTAAAATTTTTATTTTTTCCAAAAATATCTAGATTTAGCTCCTAATTTTTCCTTTTCACAAGGGGTAATAGGAGAAAAACACCCCAAGATATGTTACGCAATATCTCCCGAGTATGGCAGTAGGGCACATGGCAGGGCTCAGAAAGGAAGGAGCGCTATTTGGCATTTGGAGCTCACATTTTACTGGATAGCTTTTGAGCGCCATACAATATTTTCAAAGCCCCTGAGGTACCAGAGTACAGTGATAAAAGCCCCGAGAAGTGAGCCAATTTTGGAAACCACACCGCTGAAGGCATTTAGAATTTGCCTAGAAGTATGACAGGGCTCAGAATTGAAAGAGCACCATGCACATTGGAGTTCTTTATTGGTTATTTTCACAGCAATGTTCCACAATTTCAGGGATCTGAGGTCAAATAGTAAAACAAACCCCCAAGAAGTGACCCAGTTTCGGAAACTACTCCCCTCTTGGCATTTATCAAGTAGGAATTAATGCGTAGCAGATAGTGCAAAGTGAAAATGGCCACTAATTCCATTTAAGTGCACAATATGTTGTGCCCAGTTTGTCCCACTGAAGTCAAATACTTCATAAACTATTAATCGGGTTCTCCCAGGTATGGCGATTTAATATATGTGGACGTAAACTGATGTTTGGGCACACTGTAGGGTTCAGAAGGGAGGGAGCACCATTTGGCATTTAGAGTGCAGATTTTGCTTGGTAGTTGTTCTGTTTGGGGTTTTTCTGACATTTCATTTTATAATGTGGGGGCATATGTGAGCTGTGCGGAGTACATCAGTATATAATAAGAGGGTATAATAATGCGGTAAATAAATAATTCATAGATGTTTGGCCAGTGTCGCACTGATAAATGGTGCACGATCTTATCCGCTTTTGGAATATACTTTGCACTTTTTGTGTCTTCATATTCTGAGAGCCAGAACTTGTTTATTTTTTCTCCACCGGGCTGTGTGAGGGCTAATTTATTGTGGGTCAATTTGTGGATTTCACTTGTACCATTTTGGGGTACATGCGATTTTTTTGATCAGTTTTTATTTAATTTTTTGCGAGCAAGGTAACCAAAAAATAGCAATTCTGGCAATGTTTTTTATTTGTTTTTATGGCGTTCACCATGCGCTATAAATGACATATTAAGTTTATTCTGCGGGTTGATAGGATTACGGCAATACCATGTATATCGGTTTTAATGTTTTACAGCGTTACCACATAAATCGTATCTTTTTTAGGCTGCCATATTCTAAGAGCCATAACTTTTTTATTTTTTCATCGACAAAGCTGTGCAAGGGCTTGTTACTTGCGGGACAAGCTGTAGTTTTTATTGGGCTACATGTAACTTTTTGGTCACTTTTTATAAAAAAAATTTGGGTTGCGACGTGAGGCTTTAACTGTGTTAGAGAAGAAGCAAAGTATAATTTTAAAAGCATCCGATAAGGGTGGGAATATCGTGATTATGATTAGGGAGGATTACAAAAAAGATGTGTGAGGACATACTACTCAACTCAAAAAGTAATGCACTGATAAATCCCAGTGAACTTAGTTTTCTCCTTCCACAATTTCCAACTATGGCATGTTTCTATAGTCTATCAAAAATCCACAAGGGTTATCCCCCGTTACGTGGTAGGCCTATTGTGTTAGGCATTAATAATCTAACCCAGGATGTCAGCACATATATTGATGTAGTCCTGCGTCCTTTTGTTTTTAGTCTGACATCTTATGTACGTGATACGATGGACGTACTTAAACAAATTGATGGTATTACTTTGGAAAGAGGAACTATGCTGGCAAGCTTGGATGTAGAGGCATTATATTCCTCGATACCACATGGGCTGGGCTGCCAAGCAGTGGGCTATTTTCTTATGTAAAGAGGCACTCAATATGTGGCTCACAATGACTTTGTCCTTCAACTACTGCACTTGGTGTTGGAAAGGAACATGTTTGTCTTCGAAGATCGCATTTTCCATCAGCAGCGGTGATGACACTCTGGTCTATGGAACATGGTTGGACCGGAAGGTTCTGGGCACATATAGATGTGGGGATTGCACAGCCTGTAACTTTATTCAGACTTGTAAGAAATTCCAAAGTGTCGCCACCTTAATTGAATACGACATTCAGGACTTTGTTAATTGTAGAACAGCGGGGGTTGTGTATTTGATCACGTGTCCATGCCCACTGAATTATGTAGGTAAGACCATTTGGCAATTTCATTGGCGTATTAGAGAACATGTAGGGCACGTGAAAAATACAAGTGATACCCCCGTATCCAAACATGTACATGAGAAAAATCAAGGAAACGCTGAATGTCTTCATTTTCAGGCAATAGAATTGGTGTGTCCACCTAAACGAGGTGGGGATTGGGACAACTTGATCCTGCGAAAAGAAGCCCAGTGGATCTATAGGTTAGCATGTATACAACCAGATGGGCTAAACGAGCAGATAAATTATACATGCTTTATCTAAACTCATATCTATATGAGTCCAGTCATTTATATATTTGCCTATCCTTCTGTATTGGTTTTGGGGCTTTATCTATGTCTATCTTCTAGGTTCCCCAATACTAGTGGTTAATCAACTTGTGATTAATCTACTGGTGGTCAATTTAATACCTTTCTTAATTCACTTCCTATAGTGCCGGATTACTTATGCACGGATTATAGTGGTGTGCCAGGACGCTGTCTGGAGCTGGGCAGCGTCCTTTGTTCCCATAGGAATAGGTTACTCCTCCTTCTAGATAGGAAAGGCTTGAGGCTGCAGCCAGATACGCCCCGCTCCCCTACTCTGCGCATGCGTGTATGGTGGATGTGTATGGTGGGCATGTCACATGACGCGCCCGGCATTAAATATCCGCAAGTCACTGCTTGCGCATGTGACGATGATTGGTCGATATGGGAGCTTGGCCTCAGCATAGGGGGCGGAGTATAAGTTATATATAGCCCAGAGAGAAGCGTGCCGCTAATATCAATGTGAGTACGCTTTGTGTTTGTGCATATGGAATGAAATGTTTGCACAATTTAATGTTGCTGGCGTAGTAGCTAGCTCTATAATGAATAAGACCCCTGATGAAATGTTGAGATAGAAACATGTAGGTTCAATATGAGAAGGGGAATTTAGCGTAGGTGGCAGTGTTATCGATATCTTTACCCTGACACTGTGGTTCTCAGGAATCCTTTTCCTGGTTACTCCAGTACATGTCTGGGAGTGATTCACTGTTACACCAATGTTTAAACGTTCTAACACCATATATCATACGAAAATATTCATTTTGCAGGGTTTACAATAGAATCAGTGAATAAAATATAAAATCATTTTCAAATACATTTTTGAGCACATTGGGCTTTTGTCACGGTGGTGAATGTACCCCTGATTTTAGCGAGATATTAATAAAGTATATACATTTTACTCTTTAGTCACAATTAGAGATGAGCGAACTTATGAAAAGTTCGGTTCGGCAGATTCGCCGAATTTCGTGAAAAAGTTCGATTTGGACCGAACTAGTTCTGACCGAACCTGTAATACAAGAAAGCCCCTAAAAATTGTGTATAACACTGTTTAACCCCTTAATGACCGGCCTATTTTGGACCTTAATGACCAAGCTATTTTTTACGTTTTTCAATCGTCGCATTCCAAGAGCTATAACCTTCTTATTTTTGCGTCGACATCGCTGTATAAGGTCTTGTTTTTTGCGGGACAAGTTGCACTTTTTAATAGCACCATTTTTAGGTACATATTATTTATTGATTAACTTTTATTAACTTTTTTTTTGGGGGGAATAGAAAAAATCGGACATTTTGCCACTCTTTTTTGCGTCCTACATCTACTCCGTTTACCGTGTGGTATAAATAACACAATAACTTTATTCAGCGGGTTGTTACGATTGCAACGATACCAAATTTGTATAGTTTTTGTATGTTTTACTACTTTTACACAGTAAAAACGCTTTTTTTTCAAAATTATTTGTTTTTGTGTCTCCATGTTTTTTTGCGGGACGACTTGTAGTTTTTATTGGTACCATTTTGGAGTAGATGCGACTTTTTGCTCACTTTTTATTACATTTTTTTAAAGTCAGTATTCACAGAAAACAGCAATTTTTCCATAGTTTTTTATTATTTTTTTTACGGCGTTCACTGTGCGGGTTAAATAATGTAGTAGATTTATAGTCGGGGTCGTTACGGACGCGGCGATACCAAATATGTGTAACTTTTTAACTTTATTTTGTTTTTTTAATAGTAAAGCAGTTTGTAAGGGGAAAAGCTGGGTTTTTCATTTTTTTTCACATTTTTTTTTTTATTAACTTTATTTAACTTTTTTTTCACTTTTTTACTAGTCCCATTAGGGGACTATAATATGCGATTCTGCGATCGCTATTATAATACACTGCAATACTTTTGTATTGCAGTGTATTACTGCCTGGCCGTTTAACACGGACAGGCATCTGCTAGGTCATGCCTGCGGCATTATCTAGCAGGCATTCACTCCAGGCAGCCTGGGGGCCTTTATTAGACCCCCGGCTGCCATTACAGACACAGACACTCAGCGATCGTATCGCTTTGTGTCGGTGAGGGAGAGAGGGAGCTCCCTCCCTCTCTCCAAAACCACTCCGATGCGGTGCTCGCTATTGAGCACCGCATCTGAGGGGTTAAACGTGTGAGATCGATACTAATATCGATCTCACACGGCAGAGCAGGGACGCTCCCAGCCCTCAGCTGCCTCTAGCAGCTGAGAGCAGGGAGATCTGACAGTTCCCTGCTCTGTTTACTTATTCCGATGCCGCGACGTAAAAAGTCTATGGCATCGGAATAAGGCCCGTTAGTGACCGACGTAGAAACACGATGGGTCGGTCACTAACCGGTTAAAAGCCCTAGAAGCCCTGTATAAAACTCTTAGGTCACCCATGACTGTATCCAAGTACTTTTGAGCTGTCTTTAACCCCTTCCCGACATTTGACGTACATGTACGTCATGGAAAGCATTGACTTCCCGCAAAATGCCGTACATGTACGTCAAACGTTTGGAACCGGCTCAGAAGCTGAGTCGGTGCCATCATCACCGGATCTCAGCTGTATCTTACAGCTGACATCCGGCTGTAACGGCGGGGACCGAAATTAGCTTCGATCCCCGCCATTAACCCCTTAAGTGCAGCGCTCAAACGCGATCGCTGCACTTAAGGTGTTTGCAGCTCATCGGAGCCCCAGCAATGAAATTGCCGGGGTTCCGGTGGCTGCAATGGCAACCGGAGGCCTAATACTGGCCTCCCGGTCTGCCTAGCACCGAAGCCGGTCAAGATCCGCCCGGCGGCGGAGCCTGATCGGCTTCCGTAGCTGCCGGCAAGATGGCGCCGGGTCAGGAGCTGATCCGGCGTCATCAGCGGTGGAGGTCAGCTGTACTGTACAGCTGACATCCACCTGTAACGGCAGGAGCCGGAGCTAGCTCCGATCCCTGCCATTAACCCCTTCGATGCAGCAATCGAAAGCGATTGCTGCATCGTAGCGGTTACTAGCAGATCGCCAGCCCTGACAGGCAATCGGGACTGGCGACTGCTGTTATGGCAACAGGAGACACAATGGTCTCCTGCTCTGCCATTACGGAAGCCGATCTAGGCCCCGCCGGGAGGCGAAGCCTAAACGGCTTGCTGTCAGTGAATGACTGACAGATCTAATACATTGCACTACATAGGTAGTGCAATGTATTAGAAAAAAAATAATCTGACCGTTGGACCTTCAAGTCCCCTAGTGGGACTTGAGAAAAAGTGTAAAAAAAGTATAAAAAAGTGTAAAAAAAAGTGCAAAAAATAAAAGTTTGAAAACAATAAAAGTTTCAAGTAATCAAATAAAACACAATCCCCCTTTTACTCTTATCAAGTCCTTTATTATTGAAAAATAATAATAAACCATATGTATTTGGTATCGCCACGACCGTAACGACCGGAGGTATCAAAATATTATATTATTTATTGCACGCGGTGAACAGTGTAAAAAAAAACCCGTAAAAAACGTTACCAGAGTTTCTGTTTTTTGGTCACTTTGCCCTACAAATATTACAATAAAAAGTGATCAAAAAGTCGCACGTATCCAAAAATGGTACCTATAAAAACTATAGCTCGTCCCGCAAAAAACAAGCCCTCATACACGTCCGTCGACAAAAAAATTAAAAAGTTATGGTTCTCACAACTTGGCGACAGAAAAAATACATTCTTTTTACAAAAGTAATTTTATTGTGCAAAAAGTTGTAAAACATAAAAAAGTGCTATAAATTAGGTATCGCCGGACTCGTACTGACCCACAGAATAAAGTTAACATGTAGTTTATAATGCGTGGTGAACGCTGTATAAAAAAAACAAAAAAAGCTGTGCCAGAATTGCGTTTTTTTGTTTACCTGGCATCCCAAAAAATAGGATAAAAGGTGATCAAAAAGTCGCATGTACCCCAAAATGGTACCAATAATAACTACAGCTCGTCCCGCAACAAACCAGCCCTCATACCGCTACGTCTATGAAAAATAAAATTACAGAAAAAAATGTGAAAAAAAAATCCTCCAGCTCACCTTGTCACAAGAAGGGTATGGGAATCAGCACACGGATCCTCGTGTCGGCACACGCAAGAGATACTTCGTAAACAGGGGAGTTGGATCCAGCGCTGAGAGTGCAATATCTGTTAAAACGGGAGTCTGATCCCAAGTTTTATTTCGTCTTAATTAAAATCGTAGCAGAGAAGCTACGAGCAGCAGTTAGTGACAAGTGGGTATCGTCCAAAGTGCAGAGGGAATAAGAAAAGATAGGCGGTAGCCTACGCGTTTCAGACCTTCTCTAGGTCCTTAGTCATGGCTTATGACTAAGGACCTAGAGAAGGTCTGAAACGCGTAGGCTACCGCCTATCTTTTCTTATTCCCTCTGCACTTTGGACGATACCCACTTGTCACTAACTGCTGCTCGTAGCTTCTCTGCTACGATTTTAATTAAGACGAAATAAAACTTGGGATCAGACTCCCGTTTTAACAGATATTGCACTCTCAGCGCTGGATCCAACTCCCCTGTTTAAAAAATAAAATTAGTTATGGCTCCAATAAGTCAGGAAATAAAAAAATATGCAGTTGTGCCCGAGGGGAACATTTCTTCAGTTTCAAGAGGCGATTTATCAAGGACCTAAAATTAGGGAACCAGGAAGGGGAGGGCCCAAACATATCCGCTGGAAGCGACGGTGCCCGTATTATACCAGGATAATACTTTCCCAGCAAAATTCCCCAAACTACAAAGGTGCGGAGTGTGGACCAAAAGGGGGATAAGAAATGACACCATTTATCAGTGCGACACTGGCCTGTGCAGAAAGGATTGCTTCACAGCGTAACACACATCTATGGATTATTTTTATTTTTTTATACCACCTGACTATGCCCCTTATATACTCCGCCCCGCTTACATGTACCCCCACATTATAAAACACCAGCAATACTCAAACAAATATAGTACCAAGCAAAATCCGCTCTCCAAAAGCCAAATGGTGCTCCCTCGGCCCTGAACCCTGCAGCGTCCCCAAACAGCAGTTTCCTTCAACATATATGGCATCGTCATACCCGGGAGAACCCTTTTAACAATTTTTGGGGTGTGTGTCTCCAGCGTCATAAGCTGGGCATGACATATTTGCCCCTGAATGGCATATCTAGGGAACAATATACATTTTTAATTTGCACCATCCACAGCGCATTCATTTATGGAAAAGACCTGTGGGTTGAAAATGCTCACTACACCCCTTAATAAATGCCTTGAGGGGTGCAGTTCCATAGTGGGGGTCACTTATCAGGGGTTTCTTTTTATTATTTCACATCTGAGCGTCTGCAGTTGTGAACCAATACTTAGTAAATCGCCAAATTAGGCCTCCACTCCGCATGGTACTCTTCACTTCTGAGCCCTGTCATATGTCCAGACAAAAGATTAGTGCCCCATGTAGGGTGTTTCTAAAACCGGGAAACACCGCATAATAATTAGAGAGCTGTCTTGTTATGGTGGCACAAGCCGGGCACCACATATTGGCATATCTATGGAAAAAAATCCCATTTTCACTCTGCAACATTGAGCGCACACTAATTTCTACAAAACACCTGCAGGGTTAAAATGCTTACTACACCCCTTGGTAAATGCATTGAGGGGTGTAGTTTCCAAAATGGGGTCACTTCTGGGGGGTTTCCACTGTTTTGGGCCCACAGGTGCCCAGAAACCAATCCAGCAACATCTGCACTCCAAATGGCGGTCCTTCCCATCTGAGCCCTGCGGTTTGCCTAAACAGCAGTTTATGACCACATATGGGGTATTGCCGTACTCGGGAGAAATTGCTTTACAAATGTTGGGTTCTTTTTTTCCTTTATTTGTTGAGAAAATGAAAAAATTTGCGCTAAAGCTACGTCTTATTGAAGAAAAAGGATTGTTTTTATTTTCACTGCCTAATTCTAATAAATTCTATGAAACATCTGTGGGGTCAAAATGCTCACTACACCCCTAGATGCATTCCTCAAGAGGTGTAGTTTCCTAAATGGAGTCCCTTTTTGGGCGTTTTCATTGTTTTGTCCCCTCAGGGGCTTTGTAAATGTGACATGGCCTCCGCAAACCATTCCTGCTAAATGTGATCTCAAAAAGCCAAATAGTGCTCTTTCCCTTCTAAGCCCTGCCGTGTGTCTAAACAGCCGTTTATTACCACATGTGGGGTATTGTTTTACTCGGGAGAAATTGCTTTACAGATTTTGTGGTGCTTTTTCTCCTTCAGTCCTTCTGGAAATGAGAAAAAATTAGCTAAACCTACATTTTCTTTGAAAAAATGTAGATTTTCATTTTCACAGCCTACTTGCAAAAATTTCTGCAAAAAACCTGTGGGGTCAAAATGCTCACTACACCCCTAGATAATTTCCTCAAGGGGTATAGTTTCCAAAATGGGGTCACTTGTTGGGGTTTTCCACTGTTTTGTCACCTCAGGGGCTTTGTAAATGTGACATGGCCTCCGCAAACCATTCCTGCTAAATGTGAACTCCAAAAGCCAAATAGCGCTCTTTCCCTTCTCAGCCACGCCGTGTCTCCAAACAACCGTTTATTACCACATGTGAGGTATTGTTTTACTCGGGAGAAATTGCTTTACAAATTTTGTGGTGCTTTTTCTCCTTTAGTCCTTGTGGAAATGAGAAAAAAAATCGCTAAACCTACATTTTCTTTGAAGAAATGTTGATTTTAATTTTCACGGCCTACTTCCAATAATTTCTGTAAAAAAACCTGTGCGGTCAAAATGCTCACTACACCCCTAGATAATTTCCTTGAGGTGTCTAGTTTCCCAGATGGGGTCACTTTTGGTTGATTTTGACTGTTTTGGCACCGCAAGAGCCCTTCAAACCTGACATGGTGCCTAAAATATATTCTAACAAAAATAAGGCCCCAAAATCCACTAGGTGCTCCTTTTTCTTCTGAGGCCGGTGCTTCAGTCAAGTAGCACGCTACGGCCACATGTGGGATATTTCCTAAAACTGCAGAAACTGGGCAACAAATATTGAGTTGCATTTCTCTGGTAAAACCTTCTGTTTTATAAAAATTTTTTTATTAAAAATGTATTTCTGCAGAAAAATATGAAATTTGTAAATTTCACCTCTACTTTGCTTTAATTCCTGTGAAATGTGTAAAGGGTTAAGACATTTTCTAAATGCTGTTTTGAATACTTGGAGGGGTGAAGTTTTTAAAATGGGGTGACTTTTTTGGGGTTTCTAATATATAAGGCCCTCAAAACCACTTCACAACTGAACTGGCCCCTGTAAAAATAGCCTTTTGAAATTTTCTTGAAAATGTGAGAAATTGCTGCTAAAGTTCTAAGCCTTGTGAGGTCATAGAAAAATAAAAGGATGTTCAAAAAACGATGCCAATCTAAAGTAGACATATGGGTGATGTTAATTAGCAACGATTTTGTGTGGTATAACTGCCTGTCTTACAAGCAGATACATTTAAATTGAGAAAAATGCTAATTTTTGCAATTTTTCCCTAATTTTTGGTGTTTTTCACAATTAAATACTGAACATATCGAGCAAATTTTTCCAGTAACATAAAGTCCAATGTGTCACGAGAAAACAATCTCAGAATCGCTTGGATAGGTGAAAGCATTCCGGAGTTATTACCACATAAAGTGACACATGTCAGATTTGAAAAATGAGGCTCTGTCAGGAAGGTCAAAAGTGGCTAAAGAGGGAAGGGGTTAAGGCAAAGTTAGTGTCAAAGTTACGCCAACATGTATGGCTCTAGGAAAACGGATGGGACACGGTGATAACTAACAGAAACCACTGCACTTGTGCATGTTGTATGCTTAATGCATTGTTAAAAAAGGTACAAAAATTAACCATTTTAGGCGGCTGATGCTTGCCGGGGTTCTTCCATACATGGATGTAAAAGCAACAAGCAATGGCTTTTCACAAGTCCTCCAAAAATTGACCCTTTTTATTGGCAGATGCCTGCCGGGGTTCTTCCATACATGGATGTAAAAGCAACAAGCAATGGCTTTTGACAAGCCCTCCAAAAATTTACCCCTTTTATTGGCAGATGCCTGCCGGGGTTCTTCCATACATGAATGTAAAAGCAACAAGCAATGGCTTTTGACAAGCCCTCCAAAAATTGACCCTTTTTTTTTGCAGATGCCTGCCGGGGTTCTTCCATACATAGATGTAAAAGCAACAAGCAATGGCTTTTGATAAGCCCTCCAAAAATTGACCCTTTTTTTTGGCAGATGCCTGCCGGGGTTCTTCCATACATAGATGTAAAAGCAACAAGCAATGGCTTTTGATAAGCCCTCCAAAAATTGACCCTTTTTTTTGGCAGATGCCTGCCGGGGTTCTTCCATACATGGATGTAAAAGCAACAAGCAATGGCTTTTGACATGCCCTCCAAAAATTGACCCTTTTTATTGGCAGATGCCTGCCGGGGTTCTTCCATACATGGATGTAAAAGTAACAAGCAATGGCTTTTGACAAGCCCTCCAAAAATTGACCCTTTTTAGTGGCAGATGCCTGCCGGGGTTCTTCCATACATAGATGTAAAAGTAACAAGCAATGGCTTTTCACAAGCCCTCCAAAAATTGACCCTTTTTATTGGCAGATGCCTGCCGGGGTTCTTCCATACATTAATGTAAAAGCAACAAGCAATGGCTTTTGACAAGCCCTCCAAAAATTGACCCTTTTTTTTGGCAGATGCCTGCCGGGGTTCTTCCATACATAGATGTAAAAGCAACAAGCAATGGCTTTTGACAAGCCCTCCAAAAATTGACCCTTTTTTTTGGCAGATGCCTGCCGGGGTTCTTCCATACATAGATGTAAAAGCAACAAGCAATGGCTTTTGACAAGCCCTCCAAAAATTGACCCTTTTTATTGGCAGATGCCTGCCGGGGTTCTTCCATACATAGATGTAAAAGTAACAAGCAATGGCTTTTGACAAGCCCTCCAAAAATTGACCCTTTTTATTGGCAGATGCCTGCCGGGGTTCTTCCATACATAGATGTAAAAGCAAAAAGCAATGGCTTTTGACAAGCCCTCCAAAAATGTACCCTTTTTATTGGTAGATGCCTGCCGGGGTTCTTCCATACATGAATGTAAAAGCAACAAGCAATGGCTTTTGACAAGCCCTCCAAAATTGTACCCTTTTTTTTGGCAGATGCCTGCCGGGGGTCTACCATACATGGATGTAAAAGCAACAAGCAATGGCTTTTCACAAACCCTCCAAAAATTTACCCTTTTTAGTGGCAGATGCCTGCCGGGGTTCTTCCATACATGGATGTAAAAGCAACAAGCAATGGCTTTTGACAAGCCCTCCAAAAATGTACCCTTTTTTTTGGCAGATGCCTGCCGGGGTTCTTCCATACATAGATGTAAAAGCAAAAAGCAATGGCTTTTGACAAGCCCTCCAAAAATTGACCCTTTTTAGTGGCAGATGCCTGCCGGGGTTCTTCCATACATTAATGTAAAAGCAACAAGCAATGGCTTTTCACAAGCCCTCCAAAAATTTACCCTTTTTATTGGCAGATGCCTGCCGGGGTTCTTCCATACATAGATGTAAAAGCAACAAGCAATGGCTTTTGACAAGCCCTCCAAAAATTGACCCTTTTTTTTGGCAGATGCCTGCCGGGGTTCTTCCATACATAGATGTAAAAGCAACAAGCAATGGCTTTTGACAAGCCCTCCAAAAATTGACCCTTTTTATTGGCAGATGCCTGCCAGGGTTCTTCCATACATAGATGTAAAAGCAACAAGCAATGGCTTTTGATAAGCCCTCCAAAAATTGACCCTTTTTTTTGGCAGATGCCTGCCGGGGTTCTTCCATACATAGATGTAAAAGCAACAAGCAATGGCTTTTGATAAGCCCTCCAAAAATTGACCCTTTTTTTTGGCAGATGCCTGCCGGGGTTCTTCCATACATGGATGTAAAAGCAACAAGCAATGGCTTTTCACAAGCCCTCCAAAAATTTACCCTTTTTAGTGGCAGATGCCTGCCGGGGTTCTTCCATACATGGATGTAAAAGCAACAAGCAATGGCTTTTGACAAGCCCTCCAAAAATGTACCCTTTTTTTTGGCAGATGCCTGCCGGGGTTCTTCCATACATAGATGTAAAAGCAAAAAGCAATGGCTTTTGACAAGCCCTCCAAAAATTTACCCTTTTTATTGGCAGATGCCTGCCGGGGTTCTTCCATACATGGATGTAAAAGCAACAAGCAATGGCTTTTCACAAGCCGTCCAAAAATTTACCCTTTGTATTGGCAGATGCCTGCCGGGGTTCTTCCATACATTAATGTAAAAGCAACAAGCAATGGCTATTGACAAGCCCTCCAAAAATTTACCCTTTTTATTGGCAGATGCCTGCCGGGGTTCTTCCATACATAGATGTAAAAGCAACAAGCAATGGCTTTTGACAAGCCCTCCAAAAATTGACCCTTTTTTTTGGCAGATGCCTGCCGGGGTTCTTCCATACATAGATGTAAAAGCAACAAGCAATGGCTTTTGACAAGCCCTCCAAAAATTGACCCTTTTTATTGGCAGATGCCTGCCAGGGTTCTTCCATACATAGATGTAAAAGCAACAAGCAATGGCTTTTGATAAGCCCTCCAAAAATTGACCCTTTTTTTTGGCAGATGCCTGCCGGGGTTCTTCCATACATAGATGTAAAAGCAACAAGCAATGGCTTTTGATAAGCCCTCCAAAAATTGACCCTTTTTTTTGGCAGATGCCTGCCGGGGTTCTTCCATACATGGATGTAAAAGCAACAAGCAATGGCTTTTGACAAGCCCTCCAAAAATTGACCCTTTTTATTGGCAGATGCCTGCCGGGGTTCTTCCATACATGGATGTAAAAGCAACAAGCAATGGCTTTTCACAAGCCCTCCAAAAATTGACCCTTTTTATTGGCAGATGCCTGCCGGGGTTCTTCCATACATAGATGTAAAAGCAACAAGCAATGGCTTTTGACAAGCCCTCCAAAAATTGACCCTTTTTAGTGGCAGATGCCTGCCGGGGTTCTTCCATACATGGATGTAAAAGCAACAAGCAATGGCTTTTGACAAGCCCTCCAAAATTGTACCCTTTTTTTTGGCAGATGCCTGCCGGGGTTCTTCCATACATAGATGTAAAAGCAACAAGCAATGGCTTTTGACAAGCCCTCCAAAAATTTACCCCTTTTATTGGCAGATGCCTGCCGGGGTTCTTCCATACATGAATGTAAAAGCAACAAGCAATGGCTTTTGACAAGCCCTCCAAAAATTGACCCTTTTTTTTGGCAGATGCCTGCCGGGGTTCTTCCATACATGGATGTAAAAGTAACAAGCAATGGCTTTTGATAAGCCCTCCAAATATTGACCCTTTTTTTTGGCAGATGCCTGCCGGGGTTCTTCCATACATGGATGTAAAAGCAACAAGCAATGGCTTTTGACAAGCCCTCCAAAAACTTACCCCTTTTATTGGCAGATGCCTGCCGGGGTTCTTCCATACATGGATGTAAAAGCAACAAGCAATGGCTTTTGACAAGCCCTCCAAAAATTGACCCTTTTTATTGGCAGATGCCTGCCGGGGTTTTTCCATACATAGATGTAAAAGCAACAAGCAATGGCTTTTCACAAGCCCTCCAAAAATTGACCCTTTTTATTGGCAGATGCCTGCCGGGGTTCTTCCATACATAGATGTAAAAGCAACAAGCAATGGCTTTTCACAAGCCCTCCAAAAATTGACCCTTTTTAGTGGCAGATGCCTGCCGGGGTTCTTCCATACATGGATGTAAAAGCAACAAGCAATGGCTTTTGACAAGCCCTCCAAAATTGTACCCTTTTTTTTGGCAGATGCCTGCCGGGGTTCTTCCATACATAGATGTAAAAGTAACAAGCAATGGCTTTTCACAAGCCCTCCAAAAATTGACCCTTTTTATTGGCAGATGCCTGCCGGGGTTCTTCCATACATTAATGTAAAAGCAACAAGCAATGGCTTTTGACAAGCCCTCCAAAAATTGACCCTTTTTTTTGGCAGATGCCTGCCGGGGTTCTTCCATACATAGATGTAAAAGCAACAAGCAATGGCTTTTCACAAGCCCTCCAAAAATTGACCCTTTTTAGTGGCAGATGCCTGCCGGGGTTCTTCCATACATGGATGTAAAAGTAACAAGCAATGGCTTTTCACAAGCCCTCCAAAAATTGACCCTTTTTATTGGCAGATGCCTTCCGGGGTTCTTCCATACATTAATGTAAAAGCAACAAGCAATGGCTTTTGACAAGCCCTCCAAAAATTGACCCTTTTTTTTGGCAGATGCCTGCCGGGGTTCTTCCATACATAGATGTAAAAGCAACAAGCAATGGCTTTTGACAAGCCCTCCAAAAATTGACCCTTTTTTTTGGCAGATGCCTGCCGGGGTTCTTCCATACATAGATGTAAAAGTAACAAGCAATGGCTTTTGACAAGCCCTCCAAAAATTGACCCTTTTTATTGGCAGATGCCTGCCGGGGTTCTTCCATACATAGATGTAAAAGTAACAAGCATAGGCTTTTGACAAGCCCTCCAAAAATTGACCCTTTTTTTTGGCAGATTCCTGCCGGGGTTCTTCCATACATAGATGTAAAAGCAAAAAGCAATGGCTTTTGACAAGCCCTCCAAAAATGTACCCTTTTTATTGGTAGATGCCTGCCGGGGTTCTTCCATACATGGATGTAAAAGCAACAAGCAATGGCTTTTGACAAGCCCTCCAAAAATGTACCCTTTTTTTTGGCAGATGCCTGCCGGGGTTCTTCCATACATAGATGTAAAAGCAAAAAGCAATGGCTTTTGACAAGCCCTCCAAAAATGTACCCTTTTTATTGGCAGATGCCTGCCGGGGTTCTTCCATACATGGATGTAAAAGTAACAAGCAATGGCTTTTCACAAGCCGTCCAAAAATTTACCCTTTGTATTGGCAGATGCCTGCCGGGGTTCTTCCATACATTAATGTAAAAGCAACAAGCAATGGCTTTTCACAAGCCCTCCAAAAATTTACCCTTTTTATTGGCAGATGCCTGCCGGGGTTCTTCCATACATAGATGTAAAAGCAACAAGCAATGGCTTTTGACAAGCCCTCCAAAAATTGACCCTTTTTTTTGGCAGATGCCTGCCGGGGTTCTTCCATACATAGATGTAAAAGCAACAAGTAATGGCTTTTGACAAGCCCTCCAAAAATTGACCCTTTATATTGGCAGATGCCTGCCGGGGTTCTTCCATACATAGATGTAAAAGCAACAAGCAATGGCTTTTGACAAGCCCTCCAAAAATTCACCCTTTTTAATGGCAGATGCCTGCCGGGGTTCTTCTATACATAGATGTAAAAGCAACAAGCAATGACTTTTGACAAGCCCTCCAAAAATTGACCCTTTTTAGTGGCAGATGCCTGCCGGGGTTCTTCCATACATGGATGTAAAAGCAACAAGCAATGGCTTTTGACAAGCCCTCCAAAAATTTACCCTTTTTTTTGGCAGATGCCTGCCGGGGTTCTTCCATACATAGATGTAAAAGCAACAAGCAATGGCTATTGACAAGCCCTCCAAAAATTGACCCTTTTTATTGGCAGATGCCTGCCGGGGTTCTTCCATACATGGATGTAAAAGCAACAAGCAATGGCTTTTGACAAGCCCTCCAAAAATTTACCCTTTTTTTGGCAGATGCCTGCCGGGGTTCTTCCATACATGAATATAAAAGCAACAAGCAATGGCTTTTGACAAGCCCTCCAAAAATTGACCCTTTTTTTTTGGCAGATGCCTGCCGGGGTTCTTCCATACATAGATGTAAAAGCAACAAGCAATGGCTTTTGATAAGCCCTCCAAAAATTGACCCTTTTTTTTGGCAGATGCCTGCCGGGGTTCTTCCATACATGGATGTAAAAGCAACAAGCAATGGCTTTTGACAAGCCCTCCAAAAATTGACCCTTTTTTTGGCAGATGCCTGCCGGGGTTCTTCCATACATAGATGTAAAAGCAACAAGCAATTGCTTTTCACAAGCCCTCCAAAAATTGACCCTTTTTATTGGCAGATGCCTGCCGGGGTTCTTCCATACATAGATGTAAAAGCAACAAGCAATGGCTTTTGACAAGCCCTCCAAAAATTGACCCTTTTTAGTGGCAGATGCCTGCCGGGGTTCTTCCATACATGGATGTAAAAGCAACAAGCAATGGCTTTTGAAAAGCCCTCCAAAAATTGACCCTTTTTTTTGGCAGATGCCTGCCGGGGTTCTTCCATACATGAATGTAAAAGCAACAAGCAATGGCTTTTCACAAGCCCTCCAAAAATTGACCCTTTTTATTGGCAGATGCCTGCCGGGGTTCTTCCATACATAGATGTAAAAGCAACAAGCAATGGCTTTT
Organism: Rhinoderma darwinii; assembly: GCF_050947455.1. Lineage (NCBI taxonomy): Eukaryota > Metazoa > Chordata > Amphibia > Anura > Rhinodermatidae > Rhinoderma > Rhinoderma darwinii. Next base: position 482,545 of record NW_027461690.1, read on the forward strand.
GACAAGCCCTCCAAAATCTGTCCCTTTTTATTGGCAGATGCCTGCTGGGGTTCTTCCATACATGGATGTAAAAGCAACAAGCAATGGCTTTTGACAAGCCCTCCAAAAATTGACCCTTTTTTTTGGCAGATGCCTGCCGGGGTTCTTCCATACATAGATGTAAAAGCAACAAGCAATGGCTTTTGACAAGCCCTCCAAAAATTGACCCTTTTTAGTGGCAGATGCCTGCCGGGGTTCTTCGATACATAGATGTAAAAGCAAAAAGCAATGGCTTTTGACAAGCCCTCCAAAAATTTACCCTTTTTTTTGGCAGATGCCTGCCGGGGTTCTTCCATACATGGATGTAAAAGCAACAAGCAATGGCTTTTGACAAGCCCTCCAAAAATTGACCCTTTTTTTGGCAGATGCCTGCCGGGGTTCTTCCATACATAGATGTAAAAGCAACAAGCAATGGCTTTTGACAAGCCCTCCAAAAATTGACCCTTTTTATTGGCAGATGCCTGCCGGGGTTCTTCCATAAATTAATGTAAAAGCAACAAGCAATGGCTTTTCACAAGCGCTCCAAAAATTGACCCTTTTTATTGGCAGATGCCTGCCGGGGTTCTTCCATACATGGATGTAAAAGCAACAAGCAATGGCTTTTGACAAGCCCTCCAAAAATTGACCCTTTTTATTGGCAGATGCCTGCCGGGGTTCTTCCATACATGGATGTAAAAGCAACAAGCATTGGCTTTTGACAAGCCCTCCAAAAATTTACCCTTTTTTTGGCAGATGCCTGCCGGGGTTCTTCCATACATAGATGTAAAAGCAACAAGCAATGGCTTTTGACAAGCCCTCCAAAAATTGACCCTTTTTAGTGGCAGATACCTGCCGGGGTTCTTCCATACATGGATGTAAAAGCAACAAGCAATGGCTTTTGACAAGCCCTCCAAAAATTGACCCTTTTTATTGGCAGATGCCTGCCGGGGTTCTTCCATACATGGATGTAAAAGCAACAAGCAATGGCTTTTGACAAGCCCTCCAAAAATGTACCCTTTTTAGTGGCAGATGCCTGCCGGGGTTCTTCCATACATGGATGTAAAAGCAACAAGCAATGGCTTTTGACAAGCCCTCCAAAAATTTACCCTTTTTATTGGCAGATACCTGCCGGGGTTCTTCCATACATGGATGTAAAAGCAACAAGCAATGGCTTTTGACAAGCCCTCCAAAAATTGACCCTTTTTATTGGCAGATGCCTGCCGGGGTTCTTCCATACATGAATGCAAAAGCAACAAGCAATGGCTTTTGACAAGCCCTCCAAAAATGTACCCTTTTTTTGGCAGATGCCTGCCGGGGTTCTACCATACATGAATGTAAAAGCAACAAGCAATGGCTTTTGACAAGCCCTCCAAAAATTGACCCTTTTTATTGGCAGATGCCTGCCAGGGTTCTTCCATACATGGATGTAGTAGCAACAAGCAATGGCTTTTGACAAGCCCTCCAAAAATTTACCCTTTTTATTGGCAGATACCTGCCGGGGTTCTTCCATACATGGATGTAAAAGCAACAAGCAATGGCTTTTCACAAGCCCTCCAAAAATGTACCCTTTTTATTGGCAGATGCCTGCCGGGGTTCTTCCATACATAGATGTAAAAGCAACAAGCAATGGCTTTTGACAAGCCCTCCAAAAACTGTCCCTTTTTATTGGCAGATGCCTGCCGGGGTTCTTCCATACATAGATGTAAAAGCAACAAGCAATGGCTTTTGACAAGCCCTCCAAAAATTGACCCTTTTTATTGGCAGATGCCTGCCGGGGTTCTTCCATACATAGATGTAAAAGCAACAAGCAATGGCTTTTGACAAGCCCTCCAAAAACTGTCCCTTTTTATTGGCAGATGCCTGCCGGGGTTCTTCCATACATAGATGTAAAAGCAACAAGCAATGGCTTTTGACAAGCCCTCCAAAAATTGACCCTTTTTATTGGCAGATGCCTGCCGGGGTTCTTCCATACATGGATGTAAAAGCAACAAGCAATGGCTTTTCACAAGCCCTCCAAAAATTGACCCTTTTTTTTGGCAGATGCCTGCCGGGGTTCTTCCATACATGGATGTAAAAGCAACAAGCAATGGCTTTTGACAAGCCCTCCAAAAATTGACCCTTTTTAGTGGCAGATGCCTGCCGGGGTTCTTCAATACATAGATGTAAAAGCAACAAGCAATGGCTTTTGACAAGCCCTCCAAAAATTGACCCTTTTTAGTGGCAGATGCCTGCCGGGGTTCTTCCATACATGGATGTAAAAGCAACAAGCAATGGCTTTTGACAAGCCCTCCAAAAATTGACCCTTTTTTTTGGCAGATGCCTGCCGGGGTTCTTCCATACATAGATGTAAAAGCAACAAGCAATGGCTTTTGACAAGCCGTCCAAAAATTGACCCTTTTTATTGGCAGATGCCTGCCGGGGTTCTTCCATAAAATAATGTAAAAGCATCAAGTAATGGCTTTTCACAAGCCCTCCAAAAATTTACCCTTTTTATTGGCAGATGCCTGCCGGGGTTCTTCCATACATAGATGTAAAAGCAACAAGCAATGGCTTTTGATAAGCCCTCCAAAAATTGACCCTTTTTTTTTGGCAGATGCCTGCCGGGGTTCTTCCATACATGGATGTAAAAGCAACAAGCAATGGATTTTGACAAGCCCTCCAAAAATTGACCCTTTTTATTGGCAGATGCCTGCCGGGGTTCTTCCATACATAGATGTAAAAGCAACAAGCAATGGCTTTTCACAAGCCCTCCAAAAATTGACCCTTTTTATTGGCAGATGCCTGCCGGGGTTCTTCCATACATAGATGTAAAAGCAACAAGCAATGGCTTTTGACAAGCCCTCCAAAAATTGACCCTTTTTAGTGGCAGATGCCTGCCGGGGTTCTTCCATACATGGATGTAAAAGCAACAAGCAATGGCTTTTGAAAAGCCCTCCAAAAATTGACCCTTTTTTTTGGCAGATGCCTGCCGGGGTTCTTCCATACATGAATGTAAAAGCAACAAGCAATGGCTTTTCACAAGCCCTCCAAAAATTGACCCTTTTTATTGGCAGATGCCTGCCGGGGTTCTTCCATACATAGATGTAAAAGCAACAAGCAATGGCTTTTGACAAGCCCTCCAAAATCTGTCCCTTTTTATTGGCAGATGCCTGCTGGGGTTCTTCCATACATGGATGTAAAAGCAACAAGCAATGGCTTTTGACAAGCCCTCCAAAAATTGACCCTTTTTTTTGGCAGATGCCTGCCGGGGTTCTTCCATACATAGATGTAAAAGCAACAAGCAATGGCTTTTGACAAGCCCTCCAAAAATTGACCCTTTTTAGTGGCAGATGCCTGCCGGGGTTCTTCGATACATAGATGTAAAAGCAAAAAGCAATGGCTTTTGACAAGCCCTCCAAAAATTTACCCTTTTTTTTGGCAGATGCCTGCCGGGGTTCTTCCATACATGGATGTAAAAGCAACAAGCAATGGCTTTTGACAAGCCCTCCAAAAATTGACCCTTTTTTTGGCAGATGCCTGCCGGGGTTCTTCCATACATAGATGTAAAAGCAACAAGCAATGGCTTTTGACAAGCCCTCCAAAAATTGACCCTTTTTATTGGCAGATGCCTGCCGGGGTTCTTCCATAAATTAATGTAAAAGCAACAAGCAATGGCTTTTCACAAGCGCTCCAAAAATTGACACTTTTTATTGGCAGATGCCTGCCGGGGTTCTTCCATACATGGATGTAAAAGCAACAAGCATTGGCTTTTGACAAGCCCTCCAAAAATTTACCCTTTTTTTGGCAGATGCCTGCCGGGGTTCTTCCATACATAGATGTAAAAGCAACAAGCAATGGCTTTTGACAAGCCCTCCAAAAATTGACCCTTTTTAGTGGCAGATACCTGCCGGGGTTCTTCCATACATGGATGTAAAAGCAACAAGCAATGGCTTTTGACAAGCCCTCCAAAAATTGACCCTTTTTATTGGCAGATGCCTGCCGGGGTTCTTCCATACATGGATGTAAAAGCAACAAGCAATGGCTTTTGACAAGCCCTCCAAAAATGTACCCTTTTTAGTGGCAGATGCCTGCCGGGGTTCTTCCATACATGGATGTAAAAGCAACAAGCAATGGCTTTTGACAAGCCCTCCAAAAATGTACCCTTTTTATTGGCAGATACCTGCCGGGGTTCTTCCATACATGGATGTAAAAGCAACAAGCAATGGCTTTTGACAAGCCCTCCAAAAATTGACCCTTTTTATTGGCAGATGCCTGCCGGGGTTCTTCCATACATGAATGCAAAAGCAACAAGCAATGGCTTTTGACAAGCCCTCCAAAAATGTACCCTTTTTTTGGCAGATGCCTGCCGGGGTTCTACCATACATGAATGTAAAAGCAACAAGCAATGGCTTTTGACAAGCCCTCCAAAAATTGACCCTTTTTATTGGCAGATGCCTGCCAGGGTTCTTCCATACATGGATGTAGTAGCAACAAGCAATGGCTTTTGACAAGCCCTCCAAAAATTTACCCTTTTTATTGGCAGATACCTGCCGGGGTTCTTCCATACATGGATGTAAAAGCAACAAGCAATGGCTTTTGACAAGCCCTCCAAAAATTGACCCATTTTTTGGGCAGATGCCTGCCGGGGTTCTTC